>NC_056728.1:31938875-32238875 GCF_019279795.1 Protopterus annectens | reverse complement strand
ACATCTGGGGCAAAAAAAACTGATGTAATGGTGTCGGCTGCATGCTTTATACCCCTGACTACCTGACGCCATGGAAAATGAGACAGCAACCGACACAGGACCCAAGACTTTGATAATCAGGCCGACTGAGGGCTACCTGCAAGCAGATGACCCAAATGTAATGATTGCAACAGTGAATACACTTGAACATCTACATTTATGGTGAGTGTATACAACTGTACTTTTCTGTTTATCATCTGACTGCCTACAAAGATTCCTTCAAATAAAACTTCCAATAAAATAGATTTCTCCTCCTTGTGATTTGAATGTGAAGTTGGAGAAGTTAGCTTTGCCTCCCTTTGAATTGCAAGTTCAGCATGATTAAAATATTTATGAAAGGCACTTCTTTTGGTGACAGCTATGTCTGGCAGATGGATTTCAGAGTTACAAGCTGCCATATGCAAGACACCTTACCTGGTATTCCACAGTGAAAGAATATAAATGAAGACAATTCTATCTTTTGTGCCAAATGTAGTGTCTGCAGCATCTCTCGATCAATCCAACCAACAAATAGCCATTTTTTTCTAGAGTATTGAAACGATGTAGCCCACAGTTTCTTTCTTTTGGATGTTGACGTACATCTTTGATGGTATGTAAGAACTAATAATATTGGAAAAGTAAT
This sequence comes from Protopterus annectens, assembly GCF_019279795.1. Classification (NCBI taxonomy): domain Eukaryota; kingdom Metazoa; phylum Chordata; order Ceratodontiformes; family Protopteridae; genus Protopterus; species Protopterus annectens. The sequence goes on along the minus strand of NC_056728.1, from coordinate 32,238,214 downwards.
CAATTCTTTATATCCATCAGAAAAGTTAAATGACTACCAGTGAGTGATAGACTTTTTCCTGAATGGTTGGCCTACTGTTTTGCATCTTAAAATGACAAATACGGGAAAGCGGTTCATAGGTTCATACTAGGCTATCTGCCCTAGGGCATTTATAAGCCTAGCCAGAGTGTGTTTGGCTTTCGCCACCCATTTTAAATGAATTTTGCTATGCCCTTTTTCGAGGTTAGTATACTGTGCCTCTGTCTAACAGTGACACAGAAGTGATACCCGGGGTAAACCTACTATCTCCCATCCACTCATCAAGATTCCTCTTGAAGAGAGTCAATGAGGGACTCTGCCTAACCTGGACTGGGATTTTATTCCAGAGTGAAGGGAGCCTCTGGGTTATGAATCTGTCCCTCCAGCATGTCCTATTTATTTTACTGCTGAGGTTCAAGTCTCTTGAGCGCGTAGCTCGATGGGATTTGGATTTTCTGAGGTGCAGCATGTCCATTAATTCCGGGTTGGACATGGCTTTATACGTCAGGCACAGATCGCCTCTGAGCAGGTGGTATGCCACTGAGTAGAGCTGGAGTTTCTTTAACCGGGCAGCATATGGCATCTGTTTGAGCCCTTTGATCCTCTTGGTGAGGTACTTTTGGGGTCTTTCCAGTTGCTGCAGGTGTCTGGTAAGGTACATCCCAAAAGGGGCATTGTACTCAATTATGGGCCTGATGAGGGATGAGTAAAGAGGCACGATGACCTCCCCTGATCTAGATGTGAATCCCTTCATGATTAGGTGGGCTATATAAAATGTTTTTCTAACTACTTTGGCCACGTGGTTGTCAAATGAGAGATTGCTATCAACTTGGGTCCCCAGGTCCCTAATTACTTCTTCCGTACTTAATGGATTACCACCTATGTGGTAATTTGTGGGCACTTTGTTTTTGGCAAAGGGGATGACTATACACTTTTTGTCGTGTAGCTTGAGGCCATGGCTCTGGCACCAGTTGTCTGTTTCTATGAGGCCCTTTTGTAGGATGCTTGTATCGGCAGGAGAATCGATTATGGCGCCCAGTTTGCAGTCATCTGCCACAAAGCTTAGCAGGGAGAAATTATGAGTAAACAAAAAACTGTTTTGAAAATGCCAGGTAATTAACAGGCAGTTAGTTAATGATGAATTTTTATTTTATGTTATTAACTTTTAACCAGAAGTACATGTTTTTACTATAAGGATTTATATTTAGAACATTTTAAGTGCATATTTGTATATATTTTTTTAATATTTGTTCTTAGTATTTGCACTTTTAAAAAATTGTTATTTAACACACTGCATGAATTATTAGTGGTTTGCATTAACTACTTATATGTATTTATTTTTACAAGATTTTTTGACACACAAGGTATCCAGATAGTTTTTAAAACAACGTGTTATTGCAGTATTATTGACTTGCAGGGAGTACAAATATTTTAACACCTTAAAAAATACTTCAAAGACACCTTAAAAAATGTTTAAACTTGTAACTAATTACCATAATTAACACCAGGAGTGGTCGATTAAGTGATCACCTGATGTATGTATAATGATACAAAATGGTTTTACTTTTCACTGAGCAGTATCTTGATAAAGCCTGGTAGGAACCAGGCTAAAGGCTGATTAATTCTTCTGTTTTTATTCATTAAAGTTATTTAACTTCAGTTTATTTCTGGTTGTATCACATTTGTGATTCCTGGACTGAGTGTTTCTACCTGTGGAGCTGCTTTTTACTTGGTTTTTGTACTCGTTTTTACGTCAGTTGGATTAGTCTTGTTTCTCCATGGCAGAAGACTTGGACCAGGCTGATTTTTTAAATACACCGATTTTACTCCGTAATGAACTGGATGATGTTCCAGTTTCACGTGGAGAATTTAACCAAGTCTTATCGTTGTTAACACAAATGAACAAACTCTTAAATTCACGCAATGCTAGCTGCACTTCCTTGCTACCTGGAAACCAACAACAAGGACTGAACACGAAGCGTACGCCACCACCACTAGGGGAGCCGAATGGCGTGTTTAGAGCGACACTTCCTGACGAGATCTTATTGGTCGGAACAGATCTTCAGGAACAGCAAGCCAGAGTGCAATCGAGCTGCGTCAATGGGAATGGTGGTCAGCGTAAGGACTTTAACTTTCATGCTTGGACTGAGCAGCAATTTTCTTTCAAACAAGGTACTGTTTTGAGTTCCCAAAAGCATTACAATTGTATGGAGCGTGACTTTGATAAACTAAATGATAAATTATACGCTTACAAGAACACACAACTGGAGATAGACTATTTGAGAGAGTGTGTTCGTGTGCAACGTATTCCGAAAGGACTACGTTGTTTCAAGTTTCCAAACAACGCTGTGTTGGGCACTAACTTATACACAAAGTTGGTGGAACTGTTCGATAAAACTGGTTTGGAAATGTTGGATCTCATGATCCAAGATTATGAAACTAAAGCTAACTTTTTACTGAATGAACTAACAACATTAAATGACAGTATTGTCAAAGACAAGAACTTTCCTAGTATTAAACAATGTTATGATAAAGTTTTTAACGAAGTGGACCAACATTGTGTTAAGATAGTCAGTCGTAAGATAAGAAAGTTGGAGCGTGACTTGATTGAATATAGGGATGGGAGGGCTTACCCCTTGCCAGGAAAATTTAAACGTAATACTTCTAATGATGAAGGGAGAACTGACATTGCTGATAACACTGAGAACACTAATACCCCATTAGCAGACCCACCCAGGAGAAGTGAGCGACTGGCTCAAAAAGACAATACAAAAATCAGCATCAGGTTTTTCAGTATCCCCAGGGCAGACCAGGGGGCAGGAATACAATGTTCTACCAACAGAATTGGAACAGATTACGCAGGTAACTGATTCCAATGAAGGTGGTTTAGTTAATGATGAAGATGTTGATAGGGACTCATCTAGTAGTAATTACAAGGTGGTAACCAAGGACAACTACACTATTTACAACTTTACGGAAATTATACCAACCTCTGACTTTTTCGAGTTGTTTACGAGAGGTTTTCACTTCGTCCCCTTACGCAGCATGGATTTATCCAAAACACTAGTAGAATTCAAATTATTCATCAGGAGACTAAATCTTGCATTATTCTTTAAAGGGTAATCTTTAACTAACCACATAAACACAAGGTGTAGTACTTTTAACCCCCTCCCCACCCACTCCACCTTAAGAATTTTTGAGGAATTAGTAGAAATGGATCTAAGAAAGAAACAAGCACTTAGTGCAAACCAACCACCTGATAACTTTGATTTCCACCTATACCAGTTAACTAATTTACTCAAAGAGGAGGGTATCAGGGTAATGAAACCTGATAAGGGTGGTGGTGTTGTTCTAATGTACAACTGGGCATATGAAACATATATTCATATTTTGCTACAGGATGCTGACACTTATGAACTAGTTTCTAGGAATGAAGTGAACATTGCGTACCCTAAGATCAACTTTATGTTAATGGATAACTTGATGCAAGGTGCTATTAACGAGAAATTACATAACTATTTCCATGTCCCAAAACCTAGGATCCCGGTAATTTTTGGGATTCCAAAAGTGCACAAAGGTCTGAACCCTTTAAAATTCAGACCTATAGTAGCAGGAGCCGGGAGTATTACAGAGCCTCTAGGGAAATATATCGATCAGACACTAAAAGAATTTGTTTCAACCATAAAATATATTTGTAAAGACTCCTGGGAATTTCTTTAATGATGTCCAAAAATTTTTACAACCCAGGGATATTAATGGTAACCATTGACATCATAGAGCTATTTCCCAGTATTCCTCATTCAATAGGTATAGATTGGTTTAATGAAATTTTGACAACACAATCTGACCTAAGTAATAACATGGTTAGGCTAATAGTGGAATTCATGGAAGTAGTTCTTGAGAATAACTTCATCTATTTTAATGGAGAAGTATTCCGGCGAAAGAAAGGTGTAGCGATGGGTGCTCCATGTGCCTCAACATACACGAACATAGTATTATACTATTGGGAAAATAAATACATCTTTTCATCTGGTTGGGCTGAGCATATTACTTACTACAAACGTTACTTGGATGACATCTGCATATTATGGGATGGTAACATGGACAGTTTTTCAAATTTCATCACGTACATTAATTCCACTACAGATTTTTTGGCTTTCACACATATAATGTGAGCAAAAATTCTTTACATTATTTGGATGTTTTTTTATTCAAAGATTATGTCAACAACTTTTTCCAATCCCAAATATATAGAAAGACGACTTTTTCCAACACATTCTTACATTTTGATAGTGGGCACCCTTTTTATCAGAAAAAGGGTATAATAAAAGGTCAACTCATTCGTGCATCCAGGATGTCAAGTACTCAAGATTTATTTCTTAAAGAAGTTGACTTTTTAAAAAAACTCTTTCTTGAGAGAGGCTATCCAGTCCATCTTGTGGATAATTTAGCTAAAGAGATTCTTGACAACAGGGAATCTAAGTATCCACCATTACTTGGGAAAGGTAAGATTTTAGAGCACACTCAAGAGGCTGACCGACAGTTGTCATACAATAACTTTGTGTATACATACCCTAGTGTATGTATACACAATAACTTTGTGTATACATACACTAGGGACTCCCAACAGGTAGAAAATACTATTTTGACATATTGGCCAGTTTTGACATTACAGGAGGACATTAACAAAATTGTACCCGCCAAGCCTGGATTCACAAGAAAGAGAGATATTAATCTAAAGGGCCTATTTGAGAATAAAAATAACAGAAAAACACATTCACATTTTTCTAACAAGGTAGGTACCTACAAATGTGGTGCATACAACCAGTGTGTACACATATGCAATAATAATAGTTTACACATTCCCTCTAGGAACTTTGAGATTAGTACAACAAAATATTTTAACTGCGCATCAAAAGGGGTGGTTTACCTCGGTGTTTGCATGGAGTGTCACAGTTTTTATGTTGGCAAGACCGAGCGGCCACTAAGAAAAAGGATTTATGAGCATCTATACGAAATTAGTAAGAAGAAAGATACTAATGCTTTTTTTAAACATTCAATGCAATGTATTAACATGCATCTAAAATTCCTTGTCCTAGACCAGGTCACCCAGGATCCCAGAGGAGGGGACTGGGAGACTCGTCTAGAGCATAAAGAACTTTTGTGGCAATTGAAATTAAATGCAGCAAGACCCCCAGGTCTAAATGATAGCATCAGTATAGCAAGTGCACTAAAGCCTAGCAGGGAGAAATTATGAGTAAACAAAAAAACTGTTTTGAAAATGCCAGGTAATTAACAGGCAGTTAGTTAATGATGAATTTTTATTTTACGTTATTAACTTTTGACCAGAAGTACATGTTTTTACTATAAGGATTTATATTTAGAATATTTTAAGTGCATATTTGTATATATTTTTTAATATTTGTTCTTAGTATTTGCACTTTTAAAAATTGTTATTTAACACACTGCATGAATTATTAGTGGTTTGCATTAACTACTTATATGTATTTATTTTTACAAGATTTTTTGACACACAAGGTATCCAGATAGTTTTTAAAACAACGTGTTATTGCAGTATTATTGACTTGCAGGGAGTACAAATATTTTAACACCTGAAAAAATACTTCAAAGACACCTTAAAAAATGTTTAAACTTGTAACTAATTACCATAATTAACACCAGGAGTGGTCGATTAAGTGATCACCTGATGTATGTATAATGATACAAAATGGTTTTACTTTTCACTGAGCAGTATCTTGATAAAGCCTGGTAGGAACCAGGCGAAAGCGCTTGATTAATTCTTCTGTTTTTATTCATTAAAGTTATTTAACTTCAGTTTATTTCTGGTTGTATCACATTTGTGATTCCTGGACTGAGTGTTTCTACCCGTGGAGCTGCTTTTTACTTGGTTTTTGTACTCGTTTTTACGTCAGTTGGATTAGTCTTGTTTCTCCATGGCAGAAGACTTGGACCAGGCTGATTTTTTAAATACACCAATTTTACTCCGTAATGAACTGGATGATGTTCCAGTTTCACGTGGAGAATTTAACCAAGTCTTATCGTTGTTAACACAAATGAACAAACTCTTAAATTCACGCAATGCTAGCTGCACTTCCTTGCTACCTGGAAACCAACAACAAGGACTGAACACAAAGCGTACGCCACCACCACTAGGGGAGCCGAATGGCGTGTTTAGAGCGACACTTCCTGACGAGATCTTATTGGTCGGAACAGATCTTCAGGAACAGCAAGCCAGAGTGCAATCGAGCTGCGTCAATGGGAATGGTGGTCAGCGTAAGGACTTTAACTTTCATGCTTGGACTGAGCAGCAATTTTCTTTCAAACAAGGTACTGTTTTGAGTTCCCAAAAGCATTACAATTGTATGGAGCGTGACTTTGATAAACTAAATGATAAATTATACGCTTACAAGAACACACAACTGGAGATAGACTATTTGAGAGAGTGTGTTCATGTGCAACGTATTCCGAAAGGACTACGTTGTTTCAAGTTTCCAAACAACGCTGTGTTGGGCACTAACTTATACACGAAGTTGGTGGAACTGTTCGATAAAACTGGTTTGGAAATGTTGGATCTCATGATCCAAGATTATGAAACTAAAGCTAACTTTTTACTGAATGAACTAACAACATTAAATGACAGTATTGTCAAAGACAAGAACTTTCCTAGTATTAAACAATGTTATGATAAAGTTTTTAACGAAGTGGACCAACATTGTGTTAAGATAGTCAGTCGTAAGATAAGAAAGTTGGAGCGTGACTTGATTGAATATAGGGATGGGAGGGCTTACCCCTTGCCAGGAAAATTTAAACGTAATACTTCTAATGATGAAGGGAGAACTGACATTGCTGATAACACTGAGAACACTAATACCCCATTAGCAGACCCACCCAGGAGAAGTGAGCGACTGGCTCAAAAAGACAATACAAAAATCAGCATCAGGTTTTTCAGTATCCCCAGGGCAGACCAGGGGGCAGGAATACAATGTTCTACCAACAGAATTGGAACAGATTACGCAGGTAACTGATTCCAATGAAGGTGGTTTAGTTAATGATGAAGATGTTGATAGGGACTCATCTAGTGGTAATTACAAGGTGGTAACCAAGGACAACTACACTATTTACAACTTTACGGAAATTATACCAACCTCTGACTTTTTCGAGTTGTTTACGAGAGGTTTTCACTTCGTCCCCTTACGCAGCATGGATTTATCCAAAACACTAGTAGAATTCAAATTATTCATCAGGAGACTAAATCTTGCATTATTCTTTAAAGGGTAATCTTTAACTAACCACATAAACACAAGGTGTAGTACTTTTAACCCCCTCCCCACCCACTCCACCTTAAGAATTTTTGAGGAATTAGTAGAAATGGATCTAAGAAAGAAACAAGCACTTAGTGCAAACCAACCACCTGATAACTTTGATTTCCACCTATATCAGTTAACTAATTTACTCAAAGAGGAGGGTATCAGGGTAATGAAACCTGATAAGGGTGGTGGTGTTGTTCTAATGTACAACTGGGCATATGAAACATATATTCATATTTTGCTACAGGATGCTGACACTTATGAACTAGTTTCTAGGAATGAAGTGAACATTGCGTACCCTAAGATCAACTTTATGTTAATGGATAACTTGATGCAAGGTGCTATTAACGAGAAATTACATAACTATTTCCATGTCCCAAAACCTAGGATCCCGGTAATTTTTGGGATTCCAAAAGTGCACAAAGGTCTGAACCCTTTAAAATTCAGACCTATAGTAGCAGGAGCCGGGAGTATTACATAGCCTCTAGGGAAATATATCGATCAGACACTAAAAGAATTTGTTTCAACCATAAAATATATTTGTAAAGACTCCTGGGAATTTCTTTAATGATGTCCAAAAAAATTTTTACAACCCAGGGATATTAATGGTAACCATTGACATCATAGAGCTATTTCCCAGTATTCCTCATTCAATAGGTATAGATTGGTTTAATGAAATTTTGACAACACAATCTGACCTAAGTAATAACATGGTTAGGCTAATAGTGGAATTCATGGAAGTAGTTCTTGAGAATAACTTCATCTATTTTAATGGAGAAGTATTCCGGTGAAAGAAAGGTGTAGCGATGGGTGCTCCATGTGCCTCAACATACACGAACATAGTATTATACTATTGGGAAAATAAATACATCTTTTCATCTGGTTGGGCTGAGCATATTACTTACTACAAACGTTACTTGGATGACATGTGCATATTATGGGATGGTAACATGGACAGTTTTTCAAATTTCATCACGTACATTAATTCCACTACAGATTTTTTGGCTTTCACACATAATGTGAGCAAAAATTCTTTACATTATTTGGATGTTTTTTTATTCAAAGATTATGTCAACAACTTTTTCCAATCCCAAATATATAGAAAGACGACTTTTTCCAACACATTCTTACATTTTGATAGTGGGCACCCTTTTTATCAGAAAAAGGGTATAATAAAAGGTCAACTCATTCGTGCATCCAGGATGTCAAGTACTCAGGATTTATTTCTTAAAGAAGTTGACTTTTTAAAAAAACTCTTTCTTGAGAGAGGCTATCCAGTCCATCTTGTGGATAATTTAGCTAAAGAGATTCTTGACAACAGGGAATCTAAGTATCCACCATTACTTGGGAAAGGTAAGATTTTAGAGCACACTCAAGAGGCTGACCGACAGTTGTCATACAATAACTTTGTGTATACATACCCTAGTGTATGTATACACAATAACTTTGTGTATACATACACTAGGGACTCCCAACAGGTAGAAAAGACTATTTTGACATATTGGCCAGTTTTGACATTACAGGAGGACATTAACAAAATTGTACCCGCCAAGCCTGGATTCACAAGAAAGAGAGATATTAATCTAAAGGGCCTATTTGAGAATAAAAATAACAGAAAAACACATTCACATTTTTCTAACAAGGTAGGTACCTACAAATGTGGTACATGCAACCAGTGTGTACACATATACAATAATAATAGTTTACACATTCCCTCTAGGAACTTTGAGATTAGTACAACAAAATATTTTAACTGCGCATCAAAAGGGGTGGTTTACCTCGGTGTTTGCATGGAGTGTCACAGTTTTTATGTTGGCAAGACCGAGCGGCCACTAAGAAAAAGGATTTATGAGCATCTATACGAAATTAGTAAGAAGAAAGATACTAATGCTTTTTTTTAAACATTCAATGCAATGTATTAACATGCATCTAAAATTCCTTGTCCTAGACCAGGTCACCCAGGATCCTAGAGGAGGGGACTGGGAGACTCGTCTAGAGCATAAAGAACTTTTGTGGCAATTGAAATTAAATGCAGCAAGACCCCCAGGTCTAAATGATAGCATCAGTATAGCAAGTGCACTAAAGCCTAGCAGGGAGAAATTATGAGTAAACAAAAAAACTGTTTTGAAAATGCCAGGTAATTAACAGGCAGTTAGTTAATGATGAATTTTTATTTTACGTTATTAACTTTTGACCAGAAGTACATGTTTTTACTATAAGGATTTATATTTAGAATATTTTAAGTGCATATTTGTATATATTTTTTAATATTTGTTCTTAGTATTTGCACTTTTAAAAATTATTTAACACACTGCATGAATTATTCGTGGTTTGCATTAACTACTTATATGTATTTATTTTTACAAGATTTTTTGACACACAAGGTATCTAGATAGTTTTTAAAACAACGTGTTATTGCAGTATTATTGACTTGCAGGGAGTACAAATATTTTAACACCTTAAAAAATACTTCAAAGACACCTTAAAAAATGTTTAAACTTTTAACTAATTACCATAATTAACACCAGGAGTGGTCGATTAAGTGATCACCTGATGTATGTATAATGATACAAAATGGTTTTACTTTTCACTGAGCAGTATCTTGATAAAGCCTGGTAGGAACCAGGCGAAAGCGCTTGATTAATTCTTCTGTTTTTATTCATTAAAGTTATTTAACTTCAGTTTATTTCTGGTTGTATCACATTTGTGATTCCTGGACTGAGTGTTTCTACCCGTGGAGCTGCTTTTTACTTGGTCAGCCACAGTCCTTCTGTGTTAGCCTGTACCTCCGAGAAATATATACCGAACAAGAGCGATCCCAGGACTGAGCCTTGTGGGACGCCACTTGTAACTGGTTTGGAGTCTGACATGGCTCCTGCAATTCTAACCATGTGGGTTCTGTCCTTGAGCCAGTTTGCAACCCATCTAGTGACATAGGGGTTTATATTTAAGCTGGTGATCTTATCTATAATGCCTGAGTGGGGTATTGTATCGAAGGCTTTTGCAAGGTCCAGGTAGGCTGTGTGGACCACCTTCCCCTCATCAATGGCCTTGGTGACTGTTTCAAAGAAATCAACCAGGTTTAAGAGGCAGGATCTGCCCTTAACAAAGCCGAACTGGGTAGGATCCAGTGTCTGTAGGTCCCCAATATCTTTATTTATGAGTTCCATGATGATCCTTTCCATAGCTTTGCAGACCAAGCTAGTCAGGCTTATGGGGCGATCGTTTCCAGGATCCGTTGAGGCACCACCTTTGTGGAGAGGGACCACTGTTGCTGTACGTCACTCTTTGGGTACATATCCTGTAGTAAGGCTGAGATTGAACAGTAGTTTTATGTTTGGGTTTAGTTCTTCTTGGAGTTCATGTAGGACGCAGCCCGGGACACCGTCTGGTCCCATTGATGCTGTGTTTTTTGCTTTGGAGAGGGCGGCTCTTACCTGAGCATCTGAGATGTCAGGGGGGCAGCACTCTGCTGGGATAGATATTTGCCCTTTTGGTGGGGAAGGGGGGGGGGGATGTTTGCGCTGAACCTGTCAGCTAGGATGTTGGCAATGTCTGTGGGTTCGGTGTATTTTTTGTCATTTTGGACTAATTCTGAACATATCTGGGAATTCCCACCCAGGTTCCTAACATAACTAAAGAAAGCCGTGTGATTATTGTTAGTGTCCTGTGCAATTTTTCTCTCGAAGCTGGCCTTAGACGATTTTATGAGTGCCCGTAGTTTTTTGCTTATACTGATCAGAGATGCCTTCCCTTTTTGGGATTTTGCTCTATCATGTAGTAGCTTCCTCCTTCTATTGTATAGTTTGTTTATGGCTGGGGTCCACCAGACAGGACACCTAACTTTGGAGGATTAGGTCTTGGTTTTATTTGGGATTGCATGATCCATGCATTCCTGAAGGTGTTCATAGAATGCGTTTATAAAGGATTCTGCGGTCTGGGCCGTATTTTCCACAGGCCCGAGGGCTTTGAAGGATTCCACCTCAGTTTTGAGGGGTGTGAAATTTGCTTTAGAGAAGTTTTTCACTGTGGTTTTCTGGGCAGGGGCTGGGGTCGGGATGTGAATATCTAGTGAGATTAGTTTATGGTCTTATCTTACCAGTGAGGGATACATTTCTGGCCTGGAGCATAGAGTCCCCATGTTGGTGATGATCATGTCCAGTATGTTTTCACCTCTTGTGGGAGTGACAACAAGTTGTTCCATAGCATTTGAGTTAATAAATTCTAGGAACCTTCGGGCTAGGGTGTTGGAGCTAGAGTAATGCTCCCAGTCTATGTTAGGGTAGTTGAAGTTGCCCAATATAGTGGTGTTTGGAGAGACCTTCATATTTTCCAGTGTTCTCAAGAAGGCCGAGTGGGGTTCCTGGGTTTGGGACGGTGGGCTGTAGCAGGCTGTAAACTGGAAGGCAGTTTTACCCACTGTTAGTTGCACATGGATAGTCTCTGATGCTTCGTGCTGTGTCACCAACCTGGAGGTGTGGGTATCTTTGACGAATATTGATACTCCCCCTCCTTTTGTGGTTTGGTCCAAGTTTTGGGGCCAAAAAATATGGTATGAGGTATAACCTGGTAGTGCTGGGGTGCTCTCGGGAGCCTTGAACCAGGTTTCTGTTACTGCACAGATATCGATGTTCTCCATGCTAAGGAGAGTTTCGAGTGCATGCATCTTGTGGTTTAGACTTCTGGCGTTGAGTAGCATTACTCTTAGTTTCTTATCCCTTGTGATACCTATGGAGGTGGGTTTGTCTTTTGAGCCTTGCCTAAAAAAGGCACTATGGGGGTGGCAAGAGCCTTTGCCAATATCCGAAAGCCCAGGGGTGACAGGTGCAAGCCGTCCCTAGCGAATCATCGTGGCTTGTCGAGCATGTCATCCCAGGCAGACAGGCATTGGATCCCCTTTGAGTGACACCAATACTTAAGCCAATTGTTGAAATTGATCATCTTGTCTTCATATTGTGGCATCATACTTGGTGAGGGTAAGATGCTACTCAAGGTCAGGGTCATACCGGCCTGGGCTACATGCTCAGAGAACTCCTCTATGTCTCTTTTCATGTAGTCCAGGGAGGTACGTCACAGGTCATTCACACCAGCATGGACAATGACTGAGTCATATTTGTACTTTCCTTGGAGTGACCTGAGTGCTTGTGTTATGTGGCGGATCCTAGCACCCGACAGGCAGCTCACCGTGACCTTCTCCTTGTTCAGCCTGGTGAGCGGGACGTCAGTGTGCCTGACGATAGAGTCACCTATTACAAGTGTATCAGGTGTGTTGTTTAGCCTTAAGGGCTGTGACTGTTCGGCACACTGGCTTTGTAAGCTATGTGTTGCACGTGTTTTGTTTTGGCGTAGGGGTTGCTTGGGTGTCTGTTTTGGAGGTCTCTGCTGCTTAGGCAGATTTTTATTTAGAGCCTCCAAGTATGTTTTTGTGTGTTTATGTGTTTGGTTTGCTGTTGTGGTAGGTCTATGTGAGACTGGAATTGTAGTGAGTATGGTTTCCTTCTCCTTCTGACTGGTTACGCCAGTACTGAGTTGAGAGAGCTTAGCCTCCAGTTTGGCTATATGGTTGCATCTCTCACATGTGTTGGAATTTGTTGGGAGGAGGAGAAGGTTGTCTGTGTACATGAGGCAGTTGTAACATTGCCTCAAGATTCCCAGATTCACCAGCTGGACCGGAGAGGAGATTGACAACTGACCTTTGGACAAGCTAGAATAGTATTGGGAATTCCTTTATAATTAAAAAAAAGGGCCAACGAGGAACAAAGTACTCAAGGGGAGTTTGTGAGGGTGTAGTGCTTTAATTTTTTAGTGCTGACTTATATAATTGCTTTAGTGAGCAAGTGTCAGGCTTTAGAGTGGGAATAGGGTGTTTATTATGAGAACTAGATCAGTTCCAAGGGAAAAAGTGAAGAGTAGACTTTGTGGAGCCGAGAATGGTTTAAACCCAATTAAGCGGCGCTGCCCGATGCTTCACTATGCGCAAAATCGTGCAAAGCCGCGCTAAAGCAGGTTTTATACAGGGGGACTTGAAAGAGCTAGAAATTGGCCCAAAACGGCCAATAGACTACCAGATTCTTGTACTGGGAACACTCCTCCAGGGATAGATAGGCTGCTCCAAGCTCCCCACTGCCACTGGCGAACAAAGAAGCCTCCCTTTATCCAAGAAAGGAAATGGGCAACACAGGAACTTTCCAATAGTCCAGAATACAGCAAAGCCTGTATTTGGACTACTCTAGGTCAGGAAAGACAGGAAACAAGGAAATTTTTTTTTTTCTTTTTTGCAACAAACAGCAGGAAAATGCAATAAATATGTAACACAGGCTAGCGCACTTGAGTGTGTAGCCTCAACAGGTAAATGCAACAAACAGGACAAATATGAAGAATGTATTTTTGGAGCTTTTCTCCCCAGGACTCCATTGAAAATGGGTTTATTATGGCCCAATGGACTATCCTGGTAAACCAATTGCAATAAATAAATAAATAAATAAATAAAACTTTAAAAGTGCAGGTGCAAAAACAACTTTAAACAGTTTAACACAGTTCAAGAAGCAGAAATACTTGCAGTTTAGCTAGATCGGACAGTCGCCCAGGTAGTAGCAGGAAAACAAACACTATCAGGTTAGCAGTCACTGTTTTAGCCTCTCTGCTGCTAGCACCACTCTGCAGGACCACAAGGTGCAATAAAAGCTAATTTCACAGAAGCAAAAATAACATCAGCATTGTACTTCAGAAATGTAGCTGTATGTGATATTTTAGAGGCTGCCATATTGTCTACTGTGCACACCTTCACAAAACTCACCAAGCGGGTTCACATTCCAACCTTAGGACAGGTTTAGGAGCAGCTTTGCTTCCGGTGATTTGTAACTGTCATCCTTCAATGAGTAGTATTTGGAATCTACCAAAAAGGTATTATTTATCATTATACTGACCTTCACCAAAGAAAATAGGACAGTTTGTGTAAGTATAGTTAAAATAATAGCTGTTTGATGAGAGAGCACTGTAGTAATAGATATACTCTCCCTCCTTCCACTAATAAAAGTTGTACATAGTCTCCTATTTATTGTACTGTTATGCAAACGTTTGTTGCTGTAGTCATGTTTCATTGTAAGAAAACAGCTTGTTGCAGGTAGAAGCCCCTACAAGTCGTTTTGAGTTTAAAGGGCAGAATAAAGCTCTGAGCAATACTGAGTTATCTGATGCCTCAAGCACAGTACCAGCATTCGCCTTCATAGGGACTGAGGCATGGCAGTAAAACCCAAGTGTTAAGATTTACTGATCCAATAACATCTCTTTGAAGGTACACTGTTGTATCAAATATCCTCACACACAGATGTATTTCATCCTAACCTTGAATGCAGCAGACCCTTCCACATTTTCCATCAAGTCATTGCTTTTTTTTTTTTTGCTGATGATACAAAGCATGTAGCCTAGCCCTGTTGACTCTCATTTTCAAATGCTGCATGTGAAACCCCAGACAAAGATTAGCTAAATGACTCTTGGCAATTGTTTGTAAAGTTTAAACAAACTCTCGTAACACAGAATAATCAGAATATGATTTTGAAACAAGCATCTAGTATATGAATGGGATTTGCTGTCATACAGTGTTTCATGAAAACTTTTAATCTGGAACATGTAAGAACAGTTTATATTTCCAAGACAATATTGCGTATTTTGAATTTTTAAGAAAGTGTCTTTATATTGAAGAGAATGAGATGTGCTCCTCCAAGTCAAGATGGAAGCATCTAAAATTTCTACATGGTGGGGAAACATCTTGTTTGAATAGTAACTGCTGATTGAGCAGAATATTTGAACTTTCTGAAGCAAACATGTCTCCAAGGTGTTTTTAGTTATAATTACACATGAGGTACAGGAGGTCTCCCCTTGCATGGGTTGTAAGGATAAAATGCCTCTTAAGTGTCCTATATTTATTACAGCCTGCTTTCCTAATTTAGTTTCCAGGTCTATGCCAGTAGCATGAGTATATGGTTTACCCTTTTTATCAAATTAATACATGAAAAGCTATACAAACCTGTATTATTTCTAATGTAGCAGACCTTTGAAAAATGTTACTTCCTGTAAGAAACTATGTTATCTTAATTGGGTTGGAACATTCTGATTATCTAAACAACTTTTCTTGAAAGATGTTATTTGGATTCAAAATTTTAATCTAGCAGGAAGTGAGGATCTAAAACTCCTGTACCAAAAGCAAAAATTGAGGATTTCCTAGAAAGTGCTGACTGAAGGTTTCCCATTGTTGCACCATTCAGGGATAACCCTATGGAGTATTTTTTTTTTCAAATGATGTCACTCTTCTGTAAAATTTCAGTGTAGCAGCATATTTTATTAGTCTTTGTTTTTCATTTGAAGTATGTATTGGACTTTATGGTTGAGAGCAGTGAAGTAATTATTTATCAATTACAGATGAGAACAGAGACTGGCTCCTGCCCATAGTCATTGAGCTAATTTTGTAAATTCTTTCTGTGAGTATTTTGCAGTTACTAAATAGTTTTAAAAAGTGTGAAAACTCCTTATGGCTGTTTTTTTATTATTTTATTAGTTTATAGAACAGTAATTGTATTTAACTGGTGAATTACAACTGTTGGCATCTGCCGTTTGAAGGGTGACTGCTCAGCAATGGCTACTATAAGTTACTTGTATAGTTGGCTCATTTAATAGTGTGTGTGAAGTGTGTCATAGGTGTGCAACTATGATTTGGATGATACCAGCTTGTTGCCATACAAGCAAGAAGGGGTAATGACAATGAAAACTTGATACACTATCACTGATACACTAGCACTGAAGGCACTGGGCTTAGAGTGGGATATATGAAATCTTTGGAAGCCACTGCTTATAACATTGCTCTCCAGTTGTGCAGTGTGAAACATATTTAAGTGAGGTGGGCATTGGTCAAAACTCAAGGCAAGGGGTTCACCTGTCATACACTCTTAAGCCTGAGCATCTCATGTTTATTCTCAGAAGTACAATTGATAGGGCCATACCTGCCGGCTATCTAAAGTGTTAATCCTTTTAAGTTGCATCTTACAGTCATTTCATCTTGTTTTCTTTTTCAGAACATCAGTTGCCGCCATCCCTTCCAGTTAACTTTGCACCCTTTTTAAGAGATGATTTTCATCCAAAGCTATCTTGTATGAAACTCCCTCTTAGTGCCTGAAAATGGCCATATGTTTTGGAAAAAAAAATTAACATAAGACTATTTTGAGCCTCTCAGATTCAGTAGAATGAATTTATTGTGTTGCTTATCTTACAAAGCTTTGATAACTATGAAATTAGCTGCATGCATTTCTGGATCACTAGTTTAAATGTGCAAAGAGTCAGTTTCTATAACAAAATATGTTACCAGGTCTATATTTTTCCCAAAGGCTGCTCTGGAATTTGCATTATATAATTTTTGTAATGTGTTAGTTTGCTATTCAGAAACTAAAGGCAGACTAAATGTGCACTTTAAATGCACATCAATTTCTTTAAAATATACCTGGCTGTGCACCTTCATTTTTTTTAATAAGATCATTTGTAGATAGCAATGACTTCATTGATTTAATTAAGAGCTTATCTACAAAATATGTGACAACATTCTTTGTACTTCAGTTTTCCAAATAGTTACCAAACATTAGGCATAGTAGCTTCTAAGATGAGAAATGATACTGGCAAAATTTGATGTTGTGATTAGCAACAAAACATTGTCTTCAAGATTTATTGATAAAGCTAAGTTCCTAGATGTGTTTTATTAGGCATTTGTGCTTCTGATGTAACATAGCATAACCAGACCTTTTTCCTATATATGTTCCACACATGGAGCACATGTTCCAGGGAAGTAAATATTGTGGGAAGAAATATCTGGGGAATTGTTATGGCAAGGCTTGTATAGGCCCTAGGGTCGATAGCTTAGTACCAACCTATGAACCTATGTTGCTATAGTAACCTTACAACAGCTGGCCAGCTTCGTCTATCTCCTGCACCTTCACTCTGATAGGACAGCCCATTTGTGCAGGAAAATTTGGACATTCTGAGTTGCCTCAAGGGATAACAGCTGAGAGGCTTCACAAGAACAGCAACTGACTACAGGCTTAATTTTTGGCAGATAAATCCCATAGGGGTAAACTTCCACACACAAGATATTGCTTTTTTATTTATTTTTTTAATATTTTGTTATGTATTTTCTATTTTATGAAGAATGTTGGGAATTGTTTTGATATCAGAAGTTTCTTGTCAGAAAAGTACAGTTTTGTACCTACCATAAATGTAGATGTTCGAGGATCTCCATTGCTGCAGTCCTGACAAATGGGTACTCCGCTGCCCACCATCGGCCCGAATATCAAAGGGCTAGAACCGGCGTCGGTCATGGGCGCCTGAGACTGACGCAAGTACTTGTCAGTACAAATGCGCATGACCGACGCCATAACCTCAGTCTTTCTTGCCTCAGACGTCAGAATGCAAAAAAAAAACACCACCCAAAAACCCCAATCTAAAAAGAAAAAGGGGGAAGGAGGGAGGGAAAATAGGACTGCAGCAATGGAGATCCTCGAACATCTACATTTATGGTAGGTACAAAACTGTACTATGTTCGTCTCCCATTGCTGCAGTCCTGACAAATGGGTAGAATCCCAGAGCAACGGAAAAAGGGAGGCCGGCCAACTAAATAGCAGGAGGAGCTGCAGACATGCCCTGCAAGACTGCAGTGGCAAACCCAGCCCTAGACCTAGAATAAAGAGGCAAATGATAATGCTTTGTAAAGGTATGTACAGAACTCCAAGTAGCTGCCTCCAGAATGTCTTTAGTAGCTACCCCTCTCAAAAAAGCAGTAGAGGTGGCCGTAGCCCTAGTAGAATGAGGCCTGATCCCAACTGGAACCTCCTTTCCATGATGAGAGTAACAAAAAGCAATACAATGGCCGATCCACTTGGAAATAGTTTGCTTTGAGACAGCTTTCCCACTTGAAGCCACAGCAAACGAAACAAATAACTGTTGAGATCTCCTAAACTCATTGGTTCTGAACAAATAATACCGTAACTGCCTATGCACATCCAAAGAATGCAAAACTCTTTCCCCTTCATTTTGGGGGTTAGCATAAAAAGTAGGCAAATGTATAGATTGGTTCAATGCCACATTAGAAACTACCTTAGGCAGAAAAGTAGGATTAGTACGCAAGGAAACTCTGTCCTGGTGAAAAATCAGAAAAGGTTCCACTGCCATGAGAGCCTGTAATTCAGATACCCTTCTAGCAGAAGTAACAGCCAATAAAAAAGCAGTCTTCCAGGACAACAACTTCAATTCAGCCGTAGCTGCAGGTTCAAAAGGAGGCAGAGTCAGTTTTTCCAAAACAAAATTAAGATCCCAGGCAGGAGTAGGAGCCCTCCGTGGGGGTCTTATATTCTTTGCCCCTCTAAGAAACTGTTTAAGCAAAGGATGTGAAAATAAAGGAGGATCACCATCATAGTGAGCAGAAATAGCTACAGCATGCACTTTTATAGAAGAGAAGGACAAACCCTTGTCCAGTAACATAGTCAAATATTGCAAAGTACAACTCAAATTAGGCAAAGTGACATCAAGGCCTTTAGCTGAACTCCAAAGAAAAAATCTCTTCCATTTATCAGCATAAATTTTTCGAGTACTAGGACGCCTGGCTTCCAAAAGGACATCTAAAACTTGTTGAGGGAGCTGAAGGCCCCCATCCTCTAAAACTGAATGCGCCAGGCTGTCAGGTGTAGGGATTGCACCCTGACATTGAGAAAATGATTGTCTTCTTGAGACAATAAGTGAGGAATCCGTGGTAATGGCCAAGGTGTCCCGTGAATTAGGCTCCTCAACAGAGGGTACCAATGTTGACGAGACCAATCCGGCGCTATAAGGATCATGCAAGGTTTGTCCCTCCTGACTTTCAACAGGACCTTTGGAAGAAGAGGCAGAGGAGGAAAGGCATACACGTGAAGGTTGCTCCAACTGAAGGATAGTGCATCTATTTTCCAGGCTTTCGGATGAAACAGCCTTGTGCAAAACAGAGGTAGTTGGGAATTCAAAGGAGAAGCGAACAGATCTATGTCTGGAGTTCCCCAAGCCATGGTCAACTGAAGAAATACCTGAGGGTCCAACTTCCATTCGTGAGGATCCACCATCTGTCTGCTCAGAAACTGTGCTCGAAGAGTGATGTGCAGATCCAAAGCAGTTTCCCATAACAGCATTGCTTGTCTGCAAAGAGGGTAAGAATGAGTTCCCCCCTGCTTGTTGATGTACCACATGACAGTTGTGTTGTCTGTTCGAATCAACACCAGTCCCGGTCGAAGTAGATCCTTGAATGCTTTCAATGCAAATTGAACTGCCAGCATCTCCTTCATGTTGATATGCAAGTGAAGCAGCTCCGGGGGCCAAAGGTCTTGAATCCATTTTCCTTTGAAATGAGCTCCCCAGGCTGACTCCGAGGCGTCTGTCGTTAATATCTGACTTGCCTCCGGTTGGGTCACAGAGAGTCCCTTGTTTAGGTGACAGTATCCAAATCGTGGCTGTGTTGAGTCCAAATGCTTTTGAGATACCATTGTAGCTTCCTCATATGCAGTTTGGCATTGGGAAGTACTAGAATGCAAGATGCCATGAACCCCAAGGCTTGAAGGACTGTCCTTGCAGTCAGCCTGGACATTACGGATAGCTGTTGGAAGTATAGGTGAAGATTTCTTTGTTTGTCCGGGGTAAGAAATGCCATCTGAGTAGCTGTATTCAGTCTCACACCCAGAAAACACATCTCCTGTGAGGGTACTAGACTGGACTTTATTTCGTTCACAGAATACCCTAGGCATCTGAAAACTGTCATCACATACTGCAGATGTCGAAAAAGTTCGTGCTCGCCCTGAGCCAGTATCAAACAATCGTCCAGATAAGGATAAATTTGAATTCCCCTTAGCCGGAGAAAAGCTATTACTGGAGCCAGGACTTTTGTGAACACCCTGGGCACAGTAGATAAGCCAAAGGGCAATTCAGAGAACTGATAATGCAAATTCCCAGTCCGAAACCTCAGGAATTTCCTGCAACTGGGCCTGATAGGAATGTGAAGATAGGCCTCCTTGAGATCCAAAGTCACCATCCAGTGATCTCTGCCCAGCATAGGCAACAGCTGCTGCAGTGTTAACATCTTGAATTTCGGAATTTCCAGAAAGGTGTTTAGAATGGATAAATCCAGAATGGGCCTCCAAGTATTTCCCTTCTTTGGCACTAAGAAAAGACGGGAATAAAACCCGTGCCTCTTTCCACAGAAGGAACTGCCTGTATTGCTCCCAACCGAGCAGAGAAAAATCTGTGCCTGCGCTTCCAGTCTTTGCTGATGAGGCACATCCGGCATACCTTTGAAAGGAGGGAATGTGTGAAAATAAAACTTGTAGCCTCGAGTTATAATGTCCAATACCCATTTGTCTTGGGTAACCAAATGCCAATTCCGTTTGAAAAGCCCCAGTTTTCCTCCTAGAGGAGCTGCCAGCAAAGCAGAGTCCGGCAGCTGAAGACACAGGTCATTGGGACTGCTTCCGAAAGGACTGACCCCTGCCCACCCCAGCAGAAGGGGTAAAAGAACTCAAAGGTCTAGAAGTAACAGGGCCCTGAGAGGAAGCCCTACCTCTACCATGCCTCGACCTGCCCCTAGAATGAAAATCCGAAGAGGGAAAAGACCATCCCTTAGCAGGCCAATTCCTACTGAACTTAGGGGGCTGAACCTGTAAGAAGTCTTTTACCGTCTGCATAGACTTAGCTTTTTCCTCCATTTTTTTCAAAACTGATTCCACTGGAGGGCCAAAAAGAACATCAGATTGCAAAGGAGCATCCATAATGCGAGCCTTAACATGCTCTGACAAGGACTGATCTCTAAGCCAGGCATGTCTGCGAACAACAGAACTAGTAGCAGCCACCCTGGAAGAAGCTTGTAAAGCATCAAAACCACACTGCAAAGAATGCTTACCAACCTGGTCAGAAGCATGCACTAAATCCTGAAGCTTCTTACAGTCAACACCTTCAGCTAAAGCATCAACTTTACATTTTAATTGACTTAGCAAATAATTCTGATACCTGAGCATATGAAATTGACAATTTAAAGCTCTCATAGCCAAAGTAAAAGAGGTATACAGTTTTTTACCCCACCTATCCAGGGCCCTAGCATCGTTGTCCAGAGGAACTGGATTCTTAACCACAGAAGCCTTAACACCTTTGGGGCCTTGAGAAATAGTTTCTGGATCAGCCCTAGGACTCTTATACAAGTACTTGTGAGCTTCCGGAACCCTGTAGTATCTATCTGGTTTAACTGGGGCAGGAGGCAGAGAATCTGGGTTAAGGGCCGCCTCAGAAAATACATCCTGAACAACATCCAGTACAGGGGGAATAGCCAAAGGCCTGTGCTGAGGTAAAAACAAGAATTCTCTTAGCCTTTTACGAGAATCAGAATAATCTTGGCCATCCCACTGGAAATGTTCCCTCATGGAATGCAAAGTTTCAGAGAAAGAAAAATCTTCTGGAGGGGACGCAGAGGGGGTAGCGTCCTCAGCCTCTGAATCAGAATAGGGAGGGAAATCCTGAAGCTCTTCCACAGAGGAATCTGACTCATTGGAAGACTGAACCAGACCCTCCAACTCTGTGTCTATCCTGGGCCTCTTCACAGGGGGGGGGGGCAATTAAAGTAATCAAATCTTCAGCCATTTTTAACATGTGCTTCCTAGGGGCTGGACCCTGGGGATGAGCACCAGCAGGGAAAGACCTAGATTTAGAATGGCCTTTGCCTTGAGAAGGAGGAGGTCTAACTACCATATGAGGGGAGGAAGCCACAGACAACAAAGAAGCACCCTCAGCCTGGCGTAACACAGGAGAAGCCACTTCCTGCAGTAACAAAGGCTCCCCCCTGACACACAGGTAAACTGTCAGAAGGAGCCACTGAAGCAGTCAGTGGTTCCACAGAACCGACGTCCGGAGTGGACGCCTCATCCTGTTTGGACCGCAAAGACTTTTCTTTGTGCTTCTTAGAAGAACCAGTCGTCGGAGAATCCGACGGCATGTTATAATTACAACATTTACCAAACACTAGCCTAGCACAGTCCAACCGACGTTTAATAGTACGCTTGTTAAAAGTAGCACAAAAGCGACACCCAACAACGTCGTGCTCAGGCCCTAAACAAGGAATACAGAGTGAATGGTAATCCCTATGAGGAATCTGTTTCCCACAAGAAATACAGTTATTAACTTTTTCTGACATCCGTCAATACTGAGGCAAGAAAAAGACAAAAAATGTCCCCAACAGGGTACTTAGCCAACTTGGTATCCAGTCTGAAACTCGAAAACCGACAATTCCAGAATGCCGAACGGCACTTGCAAAAACTGCTTCTGCTTAGGACCATGCGGCAAGAAAGACTGAGGTTATGGCGTCGGTCATGCGCATTTGTACTGACAAGTACTTGTGTCAGTCTCAGGCGCCCATGACCGACGCCGGTTCTAGCCCTTTGATATTCGGGCCGATGGTGGGCAGCGGAGTACCCATTTGTCAGGACTGCAGCAATGGGAGACGACGAACATCTGCTGTTTTTAGAATACTGGGTCTGGTTTTTGTGAAAAAAATTTACTAGTTTTGCGATATTTTAACTGAGATGTAAGGATTTAAATATTTGAAAGTGTTTTTATTACATAAAACAGTGATTATTCTGGTGGTTGTGTACACTTTGTGACTACTTGCCTTCATTATTTTACTGCTTGAGACAAAATGACTCTGGATGAGCAATGCCTAACCTTTAGTTTCTTTTTTCTAGGGATATCCCTGGAAGCTAGAAATGTAATTTATGTTTAGGCTTTAAGTACTTTTTTGACATCTTTTCTTAATTTCTGTGAAAAGGGTTTGAAGTTAGGACAGTTTATTTTGTGTTCTGCTTTTCATTTTGCTTCTGAATGTTGTGGGACTATACAGGGAAGTGTGTGTGTGTGTGTGTGTGTGTGTGTGTGTGTGTGTGTGTGTGTGTGTGTGTGTGTGTGTGTGTGTGTGTGTGTGTGTGTGTGTTTATGTGTGTGTGAATACATGTGCATGCACGCTGCTTCTCAACACTTGTCGAACTATTTACCATCTACCTGACTCTTCCCAGCAGAGCTTCCTGGCAGTTAGGCTTTTTTCTTTCCTATAGAATAGATTCTTCCTGGTTCTGCTTGTCCTGCTCCCAGTCTACCTAAAATGAAGAAACAGTTAAAACACAAGCCTTTGCCTTCAGCACAGGCTCAGTCTATGCCTCATCTTATGGTGGTTAACTCTGCAGTGGCCATTGCTGGCTACTGAGATCACTTACTGGTTTTCATTAATCCCTCTGGTGTAGCTTTGTGGGCCACAGGCCAGTATGGACTGGGGAACAGACACATCTTCTTCTGTTCTTATGTCCAGCCTTGGCATGGGAGAACCATCTTCTTTGGGCCTGGGAATTTCCCCCTGAGGTTCTTCATGGAGGGACCAGGAAAAGACTCCTCTTGCCAGGGATGAAGTGCCATTTCTCAGTAGGTCTCCTTCCAGGGATATCCCTAGAAAAAAGAAACTAAAGGTTAGGCATTGCTCATCCAGAGTCATTTTGTCAGTTCTTAATGATGTTTTTCTTATTTTAACCAGAAGTTTATTACAGGCTTTCTGATCTGGAGAGCAGCAATCATTCCTGAGGAAAATAGAGGATTCTGGCATAGACAGGGTTTTTTCTTTCTGACTGTCAAGCCTAAGACTCTGATTCAAAGAAAAGTTTGTCCTCTCCGAATCCATTAGAGTTTTCCTTTTCTAGGATTAGTTTCAGGATAAATGATGCATTTTTTTTGAGAAAAAGTGGATGTTCCCCCTAAACTGAGAAGATGTTATAATATGCTGCAAATGGATTTACAGGCAGCAATACCTCTGCACATATGGCAAGTGCAACGGCTCCAGTATCAAACAGTAAACCTCCAAAAAAAACATCCAGCACTTAGTGTGAGAGGAAACAGACTTTAATAAAGTCAAATCACAGTCCACAGACCGGTTTCGGCCCAAAAGCCTTTGTCAATGTATAACAGCAACTGTAGTTAAGAATCACATATATATGAGTAAATTTCAAAACACCATCAAAAACCAAACAATCAGCATTCAATTCATAAATGATCATTCAAGTCAGGTGGAAATAATCCACACAGTCTCACAAGCCAAGCTTTCTCTTTTTTAGTTACGATATTATGCCATCCAGCCTTACAATTTCTATTGCCATGTATTTTATCAATAATAATGAATTGAAATTTTGCAGTGGCATGTTTAATAGTATGCCTATATAAAGCATTTGTAGAATGTTTATTTCTAATATTACTAAGATGTTCTGATATGCGTAGCCTCATGGGTGTGGAAGTTTGACCTATGTAAAATACTGAACATGAACAAACAGCAAGATAGACCACTCAGTCAGTGCTACAGTTGGCAAGTACGTTGATCTTAAAAATACGAGGTGTATTCTTACTAGTGAATTCCTTTATTTAGCAAATGTGTTTGCAAAATGAGGAATAGTCGCAGGGAAAGCAACCATCCAATTTAGTGCCGTCCAATGTACCCTGAGTCATGCTAGAAAAAGATGAATTATGTTTATAATGACTGAAATAACCACTCAAGGTTTTGCCTCTTCTGAAAGAGAATTGACATCTAGTACTCAAAAAAGCATTTAGCCGGTCATTGGCTAATAAAATTTCCCATTGCTGTTGCACCAAATTCATGAAATACTGAGTATTCCTACCATAACTGGTTGTTAATCTAATTTTTGGTTCTGATTTCCTTTTGTAAGTATTGTAAGTTAACAAATCACTTCTTGACAGTTTTTAACCTCATTGCTGATTCGCAGAAGATGTGTTGAAGGATAACCACGTTCACTGAAACAAGTTATTAAATCTTTATCTTGGTACAAAAAAGCTTCATTTGTGGAGCAGATATGATGAATCCTCATGAATTGAGATTTTGGGATATTTTTAATGTGTTTTGGATGACAGCTGGAGGCATGCAATAATGTATTGGAGTGAAAATGTTTCCTATAAAGAGGTGGCCAATGTTCCATCCAACTGCCTTTATAAAGTAACATAAAAAATACACTCCATATGAAAATTAACTGTAAATGTAATGCCCCACTTATTTTCATTTAAGTATTAAACAAATTCCAAGTATATGGCATCTGATTTCCAAACCATCCAGCAGTCATCCAAAAAACGTCTCCAAATATCTATTTCATCCAGAAATAGATTATGGTTACCATCATAAATGATCATTTGTTCAAGATATCCTATAAACAGGTCAGCATATATGTGTGCAGATGAAGCACCCATTGCTGTACCTTTAAGCTGTAAGTAACGAATTCCATTAAAATAAAAAACATTTTTAGTGAGGATGTGTTCCGCCAAACATAAAAGGAAGGTGTTAAATCACAGATTGTACAGTGGAATTTCACCCAACCAGTATTCTAATGATGAAAGACCAGCCCAGTGAATGATGCTGGTATACAAAGATGTAACATCAAGAGTACACATCAACCACCTTGGGTCCAGTTGTGTATCAGATACAATATTCAGGAACTCCATTGTATCCTGTATACGAGCCCTGACACCTTTCAATAAAGGTTTCAAATATGTAGTCAAAAAAACAGAAAGTGGTTCTGTAAGGGAGCCATTTCAGAAATAATTGGACTCCCTGGTGGCTGACTAGCATTTTTGTGAATTTTAGGAGGTAAATATAAATACTGTGGGAATGGATTCTTAACTCTCAGGTGAAATGAAGTCTTTTCATAAATTATTCCCTCACTAACTGACATCTGTAAAAATTCATCAATCTCCACCTTAAACCTGGATGTTGGAACCATGGACATAGACAGCTGCAGGATGGTAGATTCTATACAGCTATCATCTTCAGCTAGATACATAGACCAGTCCATGACCACTATAGTACCACCCTTGTCAGCTTAAATAATAACTATATTTTATTCTTCCACAACCTTCTGATGTTGTTAAAGTTTTGGGAAGAAATTTTCTATTTATATTAGAACCAAAATGTAATTCTTTAAGAATACATTTTTGAAAAATATCCACGTTTATTCATAGGTGGAATGAAGGTGGATTTGTGAAATTTAAACTCAGGTACAGAAGAAACTGTGGTATCGCTATCACCAATGTTTTCAAAATACAGTGTGAGGTCAAGTAATCTGCAAAATGAATTCAAATCATCAACAAAAGTATCTTCAGACGCAAAATAACCAGGGATGAAATTCAGACCTTTATTCATTACCCGGTAATCCACATCTGACAGTACAACAGATGAAATATTGAGCACATTATTTGGGATTAATTGGGTTTCAGAAGATGCAACAGTGCTTCTAGGGATACATCTTGACTTGTGTTTCCTACCCTCCTCCTCCTACTACTACTAAAGGACAGTAGTAATACTATGTTCCAAGCCCCCTTGCTGAAAAGAACAAGTTTTCTTATGAGCTGGTGACGTTTGTTGCATCTTAGTTTCTTTGTAAAAAGATGAATCTTCCCCTGGAGTATCACTACTGAATTTCTTAAGGACTGACTTCTTCCTTTTTCTTTTTTGTCCCTGAATTCACTCTAGTTTCGCTTCATTAAAATTAACATAATTTTATATCAAAATCATTTTGGAAATTTTAACATTTAATATAGATCTCATGAACATTCTACAGGGACGTTCAGCTGATAAGGAGGATAGTCAGGTATGTGGGCTTGAAGCTCATGGTGATAAGGCTAACAGTAGTGAATCTAAGTCAGATGGTTTATGGACATCTGCTTTTGATAAGCTCTTTAAGAGCATGAAAACTCTTAGATCCTGTGTTTGGCATCTAAAGTTATTCAAGGCATATTTAGAAAAGTGCATTTCCCCCAGGGGTTTAAGAATTCACATTAAACCATTGGTGGGCCAGCCAAGACAGTATGTTGTTATCAGCTTGGTCGGAAATACAACAAAATACTTCAGTAAAATATCTCTATACTATTTTATATATATATATATATATATATATATATATATATATATATATATATATATATATCTATATATATGTATATGTATGTATGTATATATGTATATGTATCTATGTTTCTTGCAGACTGCTGAATGGTGATATATACCGGGCATACAGGGCATCCTTGGATCCCACTCTGATTGAAATTTTGCATAGCTACAAAATTAAGAGCATCAAAACTATCAGACCAAACAATTTAAACTCTGCTTGCAAGTTAAATATGAAATATTAGAGGGACAGGTATGTATCTTAGAGAATCCCCATTCTCTGGAATAGTCTTCCTGTCCATGTGAAGCAGACTCCTTCCCTAACCCTGTTCAAGAACAACTTAGACCTGTAGATGGGAAATCAGAAATTCACTTCTGGTCTGACACCTGTGTCTCTAATGGACAGAGGTAGACGTTGAAACATGCCCTAACTAACATACATCCTGTTAAAATAACCTCTAAGGCACAGTTACTCTTGGGAAACATTTGAGTTGCATGGCTAGACTTATAAAGACTCCAATGATCATTAACCTAGTATACACCTGTGAACCTGTTTACCATAGGATTCATACTACCTGCTGCTAGAAAATCTTATGTTAACCTGGGTATAAGATTTTCTAGTTGGTGTCTCACGTATGACCAGGGCCCTTTTCAGGATGGTTATCTCTTGTTAAACATTTGTATGAGTTACTATCATATGACCTTTTCACTCCATTGGCAAGAACTGTTTATCAGCCATTTCAGCATGTCCATGAATTCTTCTCTTCATTTTATGATTTCGTTCAGGGCTGTTCTACAGAGATGCTTTCGCATTGATACACAAGCTCACCTGTTGTACAGGTGACACTTAACCTTCCCAGGAAAAAGTACAGATCCCAGTTATTTTTTTGATGTTTGAACCAGCAATTCTGGCAGCTTCTGGTACTTTTTTGGTAGACTGACTGACTTATTGCACCGGCACCATGAAGAGAGTGTCTGGGTTACAGTTATGGTGGGTTAACCCCTTTGTTTTTCTATGTTTATAAGATGTTTTTTATATATATATATATATATATATATATATATATATATATATATATAATATATACAGTATACACGTGTGTGAATACATATATATGTGTAATATATATGTTTGTGTGTATGCACACACACACACACACACACACACACACACACACACACACACACACACACATAACTCTATAAGCAAGTGTGTTTGAATATATGTATATGTATGTGTATATATATATATATATATATATATATATATATATGTGTGTGTGTATATATATGTATACACATACATAAACACACACACACACACACACATAACTCTATAAGCAAGTGTGTTTGAATATATGTATATGTATGTGTATATATATATATATATATATATATATATGTGTGTGTGTATATATATGTATACACATACATAAACACACACACACACACACACACACACACACACACACACACACATGTACATATAGGACCTTACAAACTTCAAGAGTGTACCTTGAAGCTAGTCATCTCTTTTAAATTTGTATGACAGGGAGAATAGATTCCATATACTTGGATCGTACTTTTCACTTCAAGTATTATCTTGTTGGTATGTAGTCCTTTAGGAAGACTGTACTGCTTTGGAATTCCAAGTATGGGACTGGAGAAAGACAATTGTGTCAATTCAGACAGGTCCTGTTGGTTGTTCCTTGCTGTATCTTTCTTTGTTTTCTCACTATGGTAAAACATTTCCATGCAGAACTAAGGCACATTCTAATAGAGCCTTGTCTTCCTTAGTGGCATATTGGAAAGGGATGGACTCTAGAAGCATTATAGATGCATCTAAATGGTCCTCTGTGCATATTTTTACAAAGCATTGCAAATTGGATTCCTTTTCCAGGTCCAGGACTGTTTTTGTTTTGACCATTGTACGGGGGCTGCTATATCCATAAGCTTTGGTAATCAACCAAAGTAGCCAAAGGCTCCTGGAGCAGTGAGATTTTATGACCATATTGCAGTTGTGTAAGCTTCACTTACTATAACATTAGCTGTTCAAATTTTTCACTGCTGCAATTGCCACATCCGCCCTCCCCCTTCCTGTATATACAGCTTATTTTGAATATAAACTTTTTGTTTCTATTATGTTTTCATGCTTAGAATACCCCTGTACTTATTGGCAAGAAAGTCCAGAAGTAATTGTGAAGTAATCTTCACTCTGGCTGCTGATTTCTCTCCACAATCAGTACTCTGAGTGAAGGTGTTGGTAGGGAGCCAGAGCTTTGTGAAGCTGGCTGGTTGTTGTATCCTGGCCAAGATACAACCTAATTAGCCAAGGGCTACTGCAGCCATGAGGAATTTGAACATTTAGTGTTATGCTAAGTACGGTGGTGGTGCTGTGGTAGCGTTATTGCCTCACAGTAAGATGTAGTCCTGTTCGATTCTCAGCTAAAGCGTCTTCTGTGTGGAGACGTGCGTGAATGGGCGTACCTTCGCTGAAGGTTGTGCGTCAGGGCCGGCAACTCTGCACGTAAAAATCTACTGCCAATCATTAGCAGACCGGCGTTCCACTGTGGCGACCCCTAACCTGGAAAAGCCGAAAGACACAACAAGTGTTATGCTAAGTACAACCTATACACCCCTTAATACATTATGCTGTAGTGTATGTGCATTCTTGCCAAATTTGCATTTGTGTGGATCTTGCTGGTAAATTCATTTAGATAAATCACTAATGTAATTGCACATATCTCACTCTTTTCAAGACAGTTATTTTGTAAATGACTGAGATTCAGTAAGGTTATTCCTTCCTGACTGAAACAAGAAAATTATCATTTCCGAAGGCAAAATAAGCTCCCTTCTTACCATTTAAATTTGTTGAATAGCTGCAGCATTTAGAACAAATTGTCAGTTTTGATAGAAGATGTTTAAAATTATTGTCTTAATTGTAGTTAACAATTAAAACCGTTTTTGTCCTGATATTACTTAATTTGTAATCAGTGCTCTGCAAGAAAGGCGGGGGTAGCTAACATTACCTTTTTATTACAGAAGACAGGTGGAGTGGGAGCCTGCCAGCATTTTAATAGAAGGTGTTTGTCTGACCTTGCAGAGACAGCCTATAATATCTTTCCTACCCCATCTCAGGTCATTGATCAATGTTTGTGTTAATCTGGTAAGTTGCTTATTTCTTTTATCTTCCATTGTTATGGTATATTCACTGTTCTTATAAAATAACTTTTCTTTTCTGTATATGTGCAGAACTGCAGCTGTATGTAACAGCATATTGGCCTGTTTTGTTAGTTAATTGCTTTAGCAGGGGAATGTCCCAGGCATGCTATATGTAAAGCACAGAGACATGGCTGATTTTTACAATGTAAATCCAATACTCAGAGATAAATTCAACTTTTTCATTTGTCAACATGTCACGTAGAGTACTTCGGGCTACACACTGAATGTCTAATATTTGAACATCATGTAGTGGCAAGGCAGCAAATGAATCTAGCAGCCTAAACCATTGAAATTGTAATTGCTTTTAGAGGCTGCATTTTCTGTAGTAAAATGTGGCATCCGAACAATTAGACATGGAATTATAAAGCAATATTACATTGAAGATACATAGTAATATTTCCACTGATGTTTTAAATGGGAGTCTTTATCTGGTTTTATCTAACATTAAATTTGACATTAGTAATTCTTGTATGTAAAGCAATACTGACACCATAGGTCTGTATACCTTTTCAAATCTTTGTCTTCATCTTACATGAAAAGTATCAGGTGCCTAGTGCTGACTTAAGTACAGCTTTTTATGAGTAAAAGGAAAGGCACACTACTACCTACCAAATCATACAAACCACAGCAGTAATCTGTCCATCTTTATGATGTAATGCTTATTGTAAATGCAGTAACACATGCATCTCATTGGACATTAATTAATATCCTAGGGGCTGTGATGACACTTAAAAATATCAGTAAAACAAGCAGTGTCATGGGTTATTGCTAAGAGAACTGTTGGAATTTTGCTAATTTTAAAAAGTCTGCTTAATTGGGAATCAAACAAAGTGGAAATCATAGATTAAACTGGCAGTTAACAAGTACTGAGTATTATAAATGAAATAAAAAAATCATTGGGAGAAGATCATTACCAGTTGGAGGAAGTACATTTCATAAAAATACATTTTTATTTTTTATGTATTTATTTATTTGACATTTAGTGCCCGGGAAAGTCTGACTGGGTCAGAAACCCATTTTCAGTGGAGGCACGGGGAGAAATGCTCTACTAAAGAAAAAATAGCAATATATAGTATAAAATATGAAAATAACATTAACATAAAATTAACAAGAAGGGCAAGACCATAGCCATTGTGCAGGTAATGAACAGATAAGGTGTATACATGCATTAGTACAAGAGAAATAATACAAGCATAACTAATAAGTTGGTATTTTATAAAGAATATTATTTGTTCTCACAGTACTATTAACAGAAAGTAGGTATATAGGTGAAGGTAATAAGCTGTAAACCAGCATTTATATTGGAGAGACTTTATAAGTAACTCTAGCATGTAGTTATCATACAAGCTTTACAGTTATCGCAAAACTAGGTTTTACTGGGAAAGTTCTATAGGATAAGACAGATAGTCTGTTTATAATAAGACAGATAGTCTATTTATAATAAGAGTCATAAGAGAGACATAGTTCACCATGATGGAGTTAGAAAGTTTAATAGTAGACAAAGACTGTATAGTTGGTAAGGATAAGCTAAAATAATGGGATATTCAGGTAAATTAATTTGTAGTGAGAGAAAGGAAAGGTTAGAGTCAAAGATAACAGTGATAATTTGAAAATAATGTGTAAAAGAGTTATCTGTAGGATTTCTATAAGGGAGAAAAAGTGGAGTATAAAAGTAGGTAGATTGTTTGAGGTTATTGTACAAAAGGGAGGTATTAGTTGGCAAGGTAGAAATATAGAAGAAGAGGTCTGAGTGTGACGATAGAAGGAGTTGTAAGAGGTAGTGGGAGTGGGTATTTAAGTTAGTCTAGGTGAAGGCTGGAACATAGAAGGGGGAGGGTAAGGAAACAGGACGGGTGTAAAGAAGGGGGGAGGCTAAGGAAGGAGGACTGGGGAAGAGTGGATGGTTTGAAGAAGAGGGGAAGAAAGGAAGTGTTCATAGAGAAAGGTATTAAATTGAGTTACAGGTATGAGAATAGAGACAAGAGGGGAGAGAATGAGTAAGAATGGATGAAGTAGCAGAGGTGAGCTTGGGGTCATCTAATTGAGAAAGGTGGATGCAAAGAGATTTGAGGGTGGAAAGTAGGAGAAAGGTATTTGAAATAGTAAAGGTAAAAGGTGGAGGAGGGAGTAGTGTAGATAGAGGTAGAAAAGAGAGAGTGAAAAAAGTGGGGTGTGGGGGGGTGGAGATGGTAACTAGCTGGTTTTAGAACAATGGCAGATACGTGAATTAAGAAGGTCATTTTTTAGTGTGAATTTAAATGTCTTGATAGCTCTGATATTTATAGGTAAGGCATTCCATAGTTTAGCAACAGTGCAGGAATATAGACATTGTCCTGTTCTTTTGTTTGGTCTGTATATGGCTATTAGTTGCTTATTTTCAAAACAGAGAGCCGATGTAGGTATGTAGGTTTGGAGAACTGAGTTTAGGGTAGGACAGCTTTCACGTCTGTATATCATTTTGTGAGTGATTGATAGCTGCAGATAGTCTAGAAGATGTGGGAGTTTGAGCCATTTAAGTGCAGTAAGAGCAGTGCATAGGTGTTTGTAGTAAGATATGCCTATAGCTAATTTAGCAATTTTATTATATCAGGATTCTAATTTACTTTTTAGTGAAATCTGAACATTTGTTAGAATGGGAGCACCATATAATAGCAAGGGGAGCAAGTAGGTTGTGGCAAGCATTGTTTTGGTGGCTGTATCCAAGAAGTTTTTGTGCCTGTAGAGCATCCCTAGTTTGATGTACATTTTCTTGATAGCATTGTGTATGTAGATCAGACATAAGCATATTGTCTATTGTAATTTTTAATAATCTGGCATTTGTAACAACTTAAGTTTCTGTATTGTTCAGTGATTTTTATCTTAGCTGAGAGTGTCTTAAGTGTAAAAAGGAGGAGTTATGTTTTGTTGGGTTTGAGCAACAATTCTGCCCTTTTGAGCCAAGATTTGATGGAGGAGAAGGCATTTTGGGTTATTTGCTGAAGGTGTGCTATGCTTTTTGAGGAGGAAACCATGGTGTAATCATTGGCATATTGGATTAAGGAGCTTTGATGTGAGGCAGTGTGTAGATTATTTATGATGGTATTGAAGAGGAGGGGTCAGAGAATGGACCCTTGTGGCACTCCTGTTTTTTTAGTTAGGTATTGTGACAGACATCATAGCCATTTTACACATTGTTGTCTTGTCAGATAGATATCTGGTAAACCACTGTTGAGAGGGTGGAGAAACACCTAGAGAAGAAAGTTGCTGCAGACATTTGGGTTCTGAGACTGTGTCAAAGGCCATTGAGAAATCTAGAAGTATTACTGAGGTTACTTGGCCAGAGTCTGTAGCTTTGTTAATGGTATCAATAAAGGAGATTAGTGTAGTGGTTGTACTATGTGGTGGCCTAAAGCCGTGTTGGGTGGGTGTAATAAATTGTTGTGGATAAAGTGATTAAGGAGTTATTTATGTACAAATTTTTCTAACAGTTTGGATAGTGGAGATAGGATAGCAATGGGCCGATAATTAGTTAATTCATTAGATTTTCCTCCTTTGTGTAGTGGGGTTATGATAGATTTCTTCCAAAGGTTGGGGACATAGGATTTGATGCATCAATTGATGAGAATACTGACAGGGTATACAATTGCATTTGCAGCAAGTTTCAAGTATTTAGAAGGGAGGTTGTCAAAGGAAGGAGAAGATGGTCTTAATTTAAGTAAAAGTTTATGCATATAGCTTGTGGGTACAGGTTGTAGAGAGAGGAAAGGAATTTGAATGTGTAGCAGAAATATTTTTGGGGAAATGGAAGAGGCTGTGGTGTGTTTGTGGGATGCTTGGGAGGGAGGTGGGTTGAGACTGTGGAGTTTGGATTTGTGAGCTTACTAGAAACAATAAGTAAGTAAACTATGCATTCTATATAGTAGGTGTTAAACATATCTGCTATATGCAATGGAGATTTATCTGTAGCTGGAGATGGATTATGCTTGGAGCTTTGGGTGAGGAGAGATGAGATGGCATGCCAAAATGTTTTGGGG
Organism: Protopterus annectens; assembly: GCF_019279795.1. Taxonomy (NCBI): domain Eukaryota; kingdom Metazoa; phylum Chordata; order Ceratodontiformes; family Protopteridae; genus Protopterus; species Protopterus annectens. The sequence goes on along the minus strand of NC_056728.1, from coordinate 32,203,616 downwards.
TTGTTTTTGTGGTCAATTAATTGTTGTGAGAAGTAGTGCTTCTTATCCGTATTTACCAATTTTTTGCTTGGTTGTATAATTGTCTATAGTTTTGAAAATTAATATCATTTTTGTTCTTTTGCCATTCCCTCCAAACTTTATCTGTGATTAGTAGTACATTTTTGTGGACTTGTTTAGCCAGGATGCATGATTTATTGTTATTCTTTTAAATTGAACTGGAGCTAGGCGGTTAAGAGTGTCAAGAAGTATTTGTTAAAGTGGTTGACAGTAGAGGTAAGGTTTTTAGTATGGACCAGTTTAAAGATATTAATATGCTATTAAAAAGTTGTTGATTAAAGTTTGACAAGTTTCAGGAGGTTTTGTAATTGTGGTTTTTGGTGGTTGGGAGGTTGTCCTACAAGCATATGCAGGCAGGTGGTCACTTAAAATATCTGGTAGAGTACCAGAGTTAGAATATGTATAGGGATCTGAGACCAAGATCCAGTCAAGGATAGATCCTGGGTTGTTATTTTTCTGTATTTTAGTAGGTGTTGTAATGAGTTGTGTATATCCATAAAGATTCATACTGTTTTCTGGGAAGTCGGAGATTTAGTTATGCCAGTTAACATTGACATATAGTACGTAGTTGTTTGGTTTTGTTAATTTTTAAGGAGGCTATAAGAATTTCACCATTACTGAATGTGGGTATGGGCTTGGATAAAGCCTTTTTTATTTTTTCTATCAGCAAGCATTAACACCATTTATAGACCATGCTCCTCTAACTGTCGAATTCAGTTAACCATTTATTTTTATCTTTTAGCTTTGCTGCCATTAGCAGAAGAATTCTCTCATTTAACTGCATTTAGTGCAAATGTGTACAGAGCTAGTCCTGCTTTCAACATTACTGTTTGTAAAGCACACAAGTCCTACCTGGACAAGTCATGAGTCTTGACTGATTGATTTATTTTTCCTTCGTGGTCCCTCTGGCCTGTGTCTGCCTGCTCCATTCACCCTTACTTCACTGGGGCTCACTCTGCTCCCTGACCCCCAAATCTAACCCACCCTTACTGTCCCTATACTTAAACCACATAGCCACGCCCATAATTACCAAACACCCCATCAAAACACTCTTACATAATCCTATGCTGCAATCTACCCTATCACAGTACTTTTACATCTCCACTACCTCCCTTATAATTATTACAACTTACCCCAACTCTTCAAAACAAAAAGAATAAATTTATTTTCTCGCTAACTAGTATCCCCAACATAACTATGTACAAAGCACTATCCAACACCATACTTCTACTTCACACTCTCCTATTCCTCTTTTTCTCTTCGCAGCACACTGCACTAAACCCCATTACTATTCCCACTAAACCTACATCTGGTACTGAAATTCCATCACCCTCCCTAATCCACTACTCTAAAATATACTCCTCCAGGGTTTTACTTTATAGACCCTGCTCTTTAACAAAATAAAAATGCTATCCACAACTACCCACAAACTCCATAATAACCTAGACCTCTATAGACTCAGAAAACTACAACAACTCCCAGCCTATACCAGATTTTCAGCTGTCCTAATAAGTCGTGACATCCAGACTAACCCAGGACCTAACTCTTCTAGCAAACCCACCCAACCCCACCGCCCCAAAAATTTAAAGTAAGTCACACTCAACTTCCAAAGCATTCGAAATAAGATAATTGATTTTCATGCCTGGACCTCACATAACCACTAGATATTATCACAGCCACTGAAACTTGGCTCAAACCTCACACCAAGGACTCTCAATTCCTGTACCCAGGTTTCTGTACTCTCAGACAAGATAGATTACACAAGAAAGATGGCAGTGTTCCCCTCTTCTGTCCTAGTTTTTACTGCATACCCCTTACTCTACATACCTACTTACATACACATATTTCAAACATGGCATTAATGCCCTTCTAGTTTGCCAATATACCAAAACACCCTGTTCCCATAATGAGTGTCCAGGCTTTTCCTAAAAATATCTAAACTAGTACTTATTTTAATTTAATTTGGTAGTCTGTTCCCTGCATCACCTACTCTGTCAGAAAACCAATTAGTACACTTCTCATTCCTATAGAATCTTCTACATAGGTTGTCTGATGATTCTATTATTATTTTTTGATAACCCCAAACATTACCAGAGGTAGCTGTCTCTAAATGCCCTATATACCTGAATAAGATCTCCTCTTAGATATCTGTAAGAGACACTGTACAAGATCAGATATTTTAGTCTTTCATAATAACTTAAATTTTCACATCCATGGATGCCCTTGTTATATTCCCGCTGTTCTCTTTCAGTTAGTCATGCTTGTTTTCTCATAGGGTTTCTATATTGTTATTCCATATTCAAGTTTGGGTCTAATGTAACTAACAAACAATGATTTCATCATTTTTTGGTTTTCTAGACTGTATAAATCTTTTTATACAGCCTATAGTTCTATAACTATCATTAACCATTTGGTTGATATGCTTAGAAAACTCATAGCTGAATCTACCCATATACACAGGTCTTTGAATGAGTCTACAGTTTCAATCACCATGTGCTGTATTAAATATTCACCTTTCAGTTTATGTATCCCATATCTCATATGTTTTGATGTATTTATCAGCATATTATTGTCCTGTGCCCAAACTGTCAATTTAGTCAAGTTATATTGCAGACATGCCTTATCTGTAACACATGTAATCAGTTTACCCAATTTCAGGTCGTCTGCATATAGACTGTAGAACACCTCAGATGAAAAAGTTAGGTCTGAAAGATTCAATCTAAACAGGTGAGGGCCTAGGACAGAGCCCTGTGGGACACCTTGACTGTAGCCAAGGATTTCACCTGTCCAGTCACTGTATGATACTTGCCATATCCTATTTGTAAGCCATGCAGCTATCCATCTTATCAAGAGTACATCAATACCTAGTTGTACTGATTTATTGATCAGTGTTTTGTGTATGACCCTGTCAAATGCTAAAGTTAAATCTATATAAATTACATCATAGCACAATTTTTCATTCATAGCTGTTATTATATTGTTATAGAACATCATGTTACAGGTGGTAATAGATCTGTTTTCAACATATGGATGCTGATATATGGTTTCAAGTCCCAACCTATCCAGTTCTGACAATAACTTATCCAGTATTACCGTCTCCATTATTTTCCACGACATGAAAGTAGACTTAAGGGTCTATATGATTCTGGGTTTGTCCTACTCCCCTTTCCCTTGAAGACAGGCTTAATAAGTGCATGTCTCCAGTCTTGAGGAATCTCCCCATATAATAGATATAATGGTACCATAAGTTCTGGCTGACGTGTTCTCAGGTCATTTTTACTAATTGTGTCTCCTCCTTCTGCTTTGTTTGGATAAAGTTTGTGCAGTTCATTTTCAATATAATCTGATTTGATTCCAGTATCTGGGGTTACCTGGATGTTACTAGGACAGCTTTTCACCCCTTTTGTTGAGCCAAACTGTTTTGCATAAGATTTTTTAAATATGTGTATAATCTGTTGTGTTTGAGAATAAATTTTAGAATCTGCACACAGTTTATCAATTTGTGTGTCTTTACTCCTAAAGCATCTTATGATTCTATAAAAAGGTTTCCTATTATGCTCAATATCTTTATATAAATGTTGTTTAAATTTTTCTTGATCTTGTCTCACACTAAGCTTAATCTGTTTGTCCAGATTGTTTATTTCAGATTTCTGAGTTATAGTTCAATCTGTCTTCCATTTTTTATATTTTTGTCTCACCTTAATCTGATATCTTGTTCTTATGGAAATATATCCCCCTGATGTTTTATGCCTAGATACTGATGGTAAACATTTTTTGATTTTTTTGCACTCAAATAATTTCTCTTGCAAAACTTTCCATCTGTAGTTTTTCCACTGAACACCTCTCTCCAGTTAGTTTTACATAGTGACTGTTTTGCTTCCATGTAATTTGTAATTAACCTTCCATGCATCGGTTTAGATTTCAGTTTGGCAGAATTATCTAGCAACAAATTAACCTTTATAACCCCATGATCACTGCACATCAATGGTGGTAAAAATTGACTCGAACTAACAGTAATTTCTTTAGGAACACAAACAAAGTCTAGTATGTTCCATCCCCTGGTAGGTTATTTTTACAATATGAAGCAATTGTTGTTTCTGAATATAAGTTGTGAATAATTTCCTTACTAACTTTGTTGAATCAATATTATTCCAGTCTATTTCTATTAAATTTAAGTCCCCAGCTAATATTATTCTTTCCTCATGTGTTTTTTATGCAAGAAATTTATGAATTCCTCTAGGTCATCTGCACTTGACTTTGGTGGTCTATACACTCCAACAATTATTATATGTTCCAAGGTTGTCTTTATTGTCACAGTTACACAGTCTATAGTGTTGGTGTTATCACTGAACATGTAATAATCACAGGTCTCATAATTATCTTCAATCCCTATCATAATACCTCCACTTGTTTTTAGTTAGAATGTCTGTTACAGTAAAAACATTTATACTCTGACTGAACAGATTTCCAGTCATTGTTCTTTAACCATGTTTCACAAACAATAACTACATCAGTGGTGGGAACATACCAAATTTTCCAATTAAAAACTTTATTATTAATGCTCCTGGCATTAACAACCATCATAGATGCATCAAATGTTGCTATCTGTGAACTGTTAAATTTTAGACCTGACAAAAATCCTACCTAGTGTTTGTCAAATATTGAAAAATATCTGCTGCAAAAATTTTCTTCTCTGATCTTGACAAATGCATGCCATCTTGTCTGAACATGTGTGCCCAAAACTAGGCTGGATGCTCTACACATTTCCATTTTTAAAAACAGGGCATTTTTTCCATGTAGATATTTATCCAAAAAATCTTTTCATTCACAGTGACCGGTGACCTGAATATCCTTTCTATAGGTGATTTGTGGAAAAATACATCCAAACACCAGTACAAGCTATACTGTCTAAGAGGGATCTCAGTTCTCTACTAACAGTCAGAGAATCCTTGCGGATGACATAATTTGTACCAACATGAATAAAAATTGATCCGTACTTCCTTACATTAAGGCGTTCCAAGGCTTGTCACACATCTTCTATCTTTGTTCCTGGCAAGCATAACACTACTCGATGTTCATTATCTTGTCTGCAAATATCAGTTCCTCCAATAACTGAATCCCCAGTTACAAGAATATCTTTGCTGGACAGCTCTGAAGAATCTTCAGCTTCTAATACAGTAATATCTGCTCTATCAATTGTTACGAAGGTTAGATCTTCATCACCAGTAGTCTTATTAATCCCAATGTTTTCATTGTGTATTAAATAATCATCTAGCTAGTATTGTAAATCCACAGCTTGAACCATGTAGTCAGTATCTGTCTTTCTCTTCTTTTTTCTTACAGTAATGTTCTTCAATCATTCTGTGTTCAATTTTGATTTCTTCCTTTTCACCTGCCCTTTTTCTGTCTTCCGTATTGGAAAAATTATGCCGTTTTCTGTAGACTGAAGGCTTTCTGATGGAAAAATATAATTCCATGTAATCTGTGTGTTACATAACGCAATTTCTACTATGTATTCTCTTTCCTTTACAGACATTAATCAGTTTCTTTTTCTTCCTTATTTGTTGTGAACTTTTTTCTTTCTTTCTTTTTTTGTTTCCTTCTAAACAAACTGGATCCTCAGATTGCTGAATACTTGCATCCAGAGTTCCAAAGTTGTCAGGGGCCTCGTCTTGTTTCATAGGGGTTAAATGATCTTTGCAGACAATAGATACATAATTTCCTAAATGAGTTATATTTGTTCTGTGATTAACATTTAAGTTACATGTAACACATTGCATTTAAGTTACCTGGCACTTGCTCACTAAAGCAATTATATAAGTCAGCACTAAAAAATTAAAAGCACTACACCCTCACAAACTCCCCTTGAGTACCTTGTTCCCCATTGGCCCTTTTTTCAATTATAAAGGAATTCCCAAAACTATTCTAGCATGTCCAAAGGTCAGTTGTCAATCTCCTCTCCGGTCCAGCTGGTGAGTCTGGGAATCTTGAGGCAATGTTACAACTGCCTCATGTACACAGACAACCCTCTCCTCCTCCCAACAAATTCCAACACATGTGAGAGATGCAACCATATAGCCAAACTGGAGGCTAAGCTCTCTCAACTCAGTACTGGCGTAACCAGTCAGGAGGAGAAGGAAACCACACTCACTACAATTCCAGTCTCACATAGACCTACCACGACAGCAAACCAAACACATAAACACACAAAAACATACTCGGAGGCTCTAAATAAAAATCTGCCTAAGCAGCAGAGACCTCCAAAGCAGAAACGCAAGCAACCGCTACCCCAAAACAAAACACGTGCAACACATAGCTCACAAAGCCAGTGTGCCAAACAGTCACAGCCCTTAAGGCTAAACAACACACCTGATACACTTGTAATAGGTGACTCTATCGTCAGGCACACTGACTTCCCACTCACCAGGCTGAACAAGGAGAAGGTCACGGTGAGCTGCCTGTCGGGCGCTAGGATCCGCCACATAACACAAGCACTCAGGTCACTCCAAGGCAAGTACAAATATGACTCAGTCATTGTCCATGCTGGTGTGAATGACCTGAGATGTACCTCCCTGGACTACATGAAAAGAGACATAGAGGAGCTCTCTGAGCATGTAGCCCAGGCTGGTATGACCCTGACCTTGAGTAGCATCTTACCCTCACCAAAAATGATGCCACAATATGAAGACAAGATGATCAATTTCAACAATTGGCTTAAGTATTGGTGTCATTCAAAGGGGATCCAATGCCTGTCAGCCTGGGATGACATGCTCGACAAGCCACGATGCTTCGCTAGGGACGGCTTGCACCTATCACCCCTGGGCTTTCGGATATTGGCAAAGGCTCTTGCTACCCCCATAATGTCTTTTTTAGGCAAGGCTCAAAAGACAAGCCCACCTCCATAGGTATCACAAGGGATAAGAAACTAAGAGTAGTGCTACTCAATGCCAGAAGTCTAAACCTCAAGATGCACGCACTCGAAACTCTCCTTAGCATGGAGAACATTGATATCTGTGCAGTAACAGAAACCTGGTTCAAGGCTCCCGAGAGCACTCCAGCACTACCAGGTTATACCTCATACCATGCTTTTCGGCCCCAAAACTTGGACCGAACCACAAAAGGAGGGGGAGTATCAATATTCTTCAAAGATACCCACAACTCCAGGTTGGTGGCACAGCACGAAGCATCAGAGACTATCCATGTGCAACTAACAGTGGGTAAAACTGCCTTCCAGTTTATAGCCTGCTACAGACCACCCTCCCAAACCCAGGAACCCCACTCAGCCTTCCTGAGAACACTGGAAAATATGAAGGTCTCTCCAAACACCATTATATTGGACGACTTCAACTACCCAAACATAGACTTGGAGCATTACTCTAGCTCCTACACCCTAGCCCAAAGGTTCCTAGAATTTATAAACTCAAATGCTGTGGAACAACTTGTTACCACTCCCAAAAGAGGGGAAAACATACTGGACCTGATCATCACCAACATGGGGACTCTATGCTCCAGACCAGAAGTGTATCCCTCACTGGTACTGTCAGACCATAAACTAATCTCACTGGATATTCACATCCTGACCCCACCCCCTGCCCAGAAAACCACAGTGAAAAACTTCTCTAAAGCAAATTTCACACACCTCAAAACCGAGGTGGAATCCTTCAAAGCCCCCGGGCCTGTGGAAAATACAGCCCAGACCGCAGAATCCTTTATAAACGCATTCTATGAACACCTTCAGGAATGCATGGATCATGCAATCCCAAATAAAACCAAGACCCAATCCTCCAAAGGCAGACGTCCTGTCTGGTGGACCCCAGCCATAAACAAACTATACAATAGAAGGAGGAAGCTACTACATGATAGAGCAAAATCCCAAAAAGGGAAGGCATCTCTGATCAGTATTAGCAAAAAACTACGGGCACTCATAAAATCGTCTAAGGCCAGCTTCGAGAGAAAAATTGCACAGGACACTAAAGATAATCACAAGGCTTTCTTTAGTTATGTTAGGAACCTGGGTGGGAATTCCCAGATATGCTCAGAATTAGTCCAAAATGACAAAAATACACCGAACCCACAGACATTGCCAACATCCTAGCTGACAGGTTCAGTGCAAACTCCCCTCCCCACCAAAAGGGCAAATATCTGTCCCAGCAGAGTGCTGCCCCTGACATCTCAGATGCTCAGGTAAGAGCCGACCTCTCCAAAGCAAAAACACAGCATCAATGGGACCAGACGGTGTCCCGGGCTGCATCCTACATGAACACCAAGAAGAGCTAAACCCAAACATAAAACTACTGTTCAATCTCAGCCTTACTACAGGTTATGTACCCAAAGAGTGGCGTACAGCAACAGTGGTCCCTCTCCACAAAGGTGGTGCCTCAACAGATCCTGGAAACTATCGCCCCATAAGCCTGACTAGCTTGGTCTGCAAAGCTATGGAAAGGATCATCATGGACCTCATAAATAAAGATATTGGGGACCTACAGACACTGGATCCTACCCAGTTTGGCTTTGTTAAGGGCAGATCCTGCCTCTTAAACCTGGTTGATTTCTTTGAAACAGTCACCAAGGCCATTGACGAGGGGAAGGTGGTCCACACAACCTACCTGGACCTCGCAAAAGCCTTCGATACAATACCCCACTCGGGCATTATAGATAAGCTCACCAGCTTAAATATAAACCCCTATGTCACTAGATGGGTTGCAAACTGGCTCAAGGACAGAACCCACATGGTTAGAATTGCTGGAGCCATGTCAGACTCCAAACCAGTTACAAGTGGCATCCCACAAGGCTCAGTCCTGGGACCACTCTTGTTCGGTATATATTTCTCGGAGGTACAGGCCAACATGGAAGGACTGTGGCTGACCAAGTTCACAGATGACTGCAAACTAGGCGCCATAATCGACTCTCCTGCCGACACAAGCATCCTCCACAAGGGCCTCATAGAAACAGACAACTGGTGCCAGAGCCATGGCCTTAAGCTAAATGCCAAAAAGTGTATAGTCATCCCCTTTGGCAAAAACAAAGTACACACAAATTACCACATAATCCATTAAGTACGGAAGAAGTAATTAGGGACCTGGGGACCCAAGTTGATAGCAATCTCTCATTTGACAACCACGTGGCCAAAGTGGTTAGAAAAACATTTTATATAGCCCACCTAATCATGAAGGGATTCGCATCTAGATCAGGGGAGGTCATCGTGCCTCTTTACTCATCCGTCATCAGGCCCATAATTGAGTACAATGCCCCTTTTGGGATGTACCTTACCAGACACCTGCAGCAACTGGAAAGACCCCAGAAGTACCTCACCAAGAGGATCAAAGGGCTCAAACAGATGCCATATGCTGCCCGGTTAAAGAAACTCCAGCTCTACTTAGTGGCATACCACCTGCTCAGAGGCGATCTGTGCCTGACGTATAAAGCCATGTCCAACCCGGAATTAACAGACAATGCTGCACCTCAGAAAATCCAAATCCCATCGAGCTACGTGCTCGAGAGACTTGAACCTCCGCACTGAAATAAATAGGACATGCTGGAGGGACAGATTCATAACCCAGAGGCTCCCTTCACTCTGGAATAAAATCCCAGTCCAGGTTAGGCAGAGTCCCTTGGAGGAATCTTGATGAGTAGATGGAGGATCGTAGGTTTACCCCGGGTATCACTTCTGTGTCACTGTTAGACAGAGGCACAGTATACCAACCTCGAAAAAGGGCATAGCAAAATTAATTTAAAATGGGTGGCGAAAGCCAAACACACTCTGGCTAGGCTTATGAATGCCCTAGGGCAGATAGCCTAGTATGAACCTATGAACCTATAAACATTATTTATTTCATCAGTCCATTCATTACTATAATAAACAACAGTTCTCCAATCCATGCCAATTACACAAGTACAGTCATCATCAAGTCTAGATTTACTTCTAACAGTGGTAAGCAAATCATCCATCTTTTGACATGTGGAACACAGATCACCAGTGTTATCAGCTGTTATCTTTAAATATGCATAGCATTTATTACACTGTACAAGATATTGGTGCATTAGCAAATCATTAATTGCATACTCATTTAAGGAATCCATATTCAGCATCAAATGAATAAAGTATTGTAAAAGAAATTAATAATCAAAAACAGTATCCACAGGATTCAAAGGGAACTTAAATCAACTTCTGTGACCAAAAAAATCACACCAGCATTATACAATTAAATTAATAAATTAAGTATAGCAAAGTTCTTCTGAACATACAAGTTCTGCAAGCCAGACAAAAGTTGTAATTCCGTTACGTCGCGTGCAGTAGATTCTGCTCACTATAGCTCACAGTCGCACTTCTTTTTAACAGTAAAGATCAATAAATCACAAACCAGTGTAGGATTGTTTAGATATGCTCAGGATTACTTTAATAAAATCCCAGTATTCTCCACAGCATAAATTCTTGTTGTTGTGTCTTTCGGCTTTTCCCGGTTAGGGGTCGCCACAGCGGAACTCCGGTCTGCTAATGATTGGCAGTTGATTATTACGTGCCGAGTTGCTGGCCCTGACGCACAACCTTCAACGAAGGTACGCCCATTCACGCATGTCTCCTCACAGAAAACACTCTAGCTGAGAATTGAACAGGATAACATCTTACTGTGAGGCGACACCACTACTGCAGCACCACCACCACAGCTAAACAGCATAAATTCTAGTATCTTATTTAAAAATAAACAATTCCAAAAAACTTTGCATTGCAGTACTTTATATTACCCCAGGCAGTGGCATTCCTATCCTAGAAAACATCCTTGCCTGGATCTCCAGTACAGTCAAGAATTAAACCATTATTCTAGGAGATGTAAACATTGGTTTAATACCTGCTCTGAATTTCCCTCATCCCACATTAACTTATTCCACTTTACCCAAGTAATTACATCCCCCACCAGACCCAACAAAGGAAACATAGATGGTTCCATCATAGATCTGGTACTAGTAAGTGAATCTAATAAAATCTCCTTAGCTGGCACAGTTCCATATACACTAAGTTATCATCTTCCAGCTTTTGTCATCAGAACTACTTCTTCCCTACAAAAGGAACACTACAGCAAACAGACTCAAACTCTAGCTAACTTTGACCCACATACCTTCATCGACCTACTGAAGTACATTAACTGGAACATCCTAAAAACTGTTCCCCTAGATAATGCAGGTAGTCAAGTTTAATAGCCTATTTCTAGATATCTTAAACAAGCTTGCTCCTCCCCAGATAAAAGGATTAAATTTAACCATGCCCCCTGGCTTACAAAATCTACAAAATGGATGCAAAATCGAGACAAAATCAGGAAACAATGGCAAAAAACAAAAATCCATCCACCCTACAAAACTACAGATAACTCCACTACCATGTCTAAAAGCAAATAAAAACAGACAAAAAGGAATACTACCTAAAATTTCAGTCCAATAACAAATAATACCCCAAAAAATTCTGCTCAGCTGTGTCACCTCTTCTAAATCCTGGCACTAAAGCAACACCCACTCCAGTTCTTGGTAAAAGTAACCCAGATGTGGCCAGTCTTTTTAACACCCAATTTATTTTAACTATGTCTAATATCACTACTAACCTTACCCAAGTCCTCACTGACCCTAACTCTGCTACACAGATCCTTTCACAGTTCTTCACCTCTACAATCCCCCACCCTGATAACTCAGTCTTTACTCCTGCTTCCTCTTTCTTCTTAAAACCTGTTCCACTGCCACTATTAAACGGCTGCTACTTAAACTCAAGCCAGGTAGTAATGCAGCAAATGACCTATACACTGAATACCTCAGACTTGCTGCAGATGCAATTGCATATCCCATTAGTATACTAATAAATAGATCTATCCATGAATCCCTTGTCCCACATATCCGGAAAAAGACTTTTATTCCTCCAATCCACAAAGGTGGCAACCCAACTGATCTTTTTAACTTCCGGCCAATTCCTATTCTTTCCCCAGTCTCTAAGATTCTAGAAAATTGTATCCAAATTCAACTCCTTGACTATTTCTCTAACAAACAAATTCTGTCACCCACACAACACGGTTTCACATCAGGTCACAGCACCATGGCTGTCTTAATCATCCTTCATGGATACAGTCAATAAAGACAAGGACTCTGGCAAGTATGTAGCCTTCATATTTCTTGACCTTTCAAAAGCTTTCAGTACTGTTTCACATCCTCTGTTTCTTAATAAACTGTCTGAAATAGGTCTATCCTCCATTTCCCTTAATTGTTTCACAAGCTGTCTATCCAACTGGCAGGAAGCAGTCAAATGGAATTCCTCCCTGTCTTCTTTTCTTTCCAACCCTACCAGTGTCCCCCATGGCTCAATACTAGGGCCCCTAATATTTAGCATATTCATCAATAACTAACACCCATCACTCAACCATGGCTCACTTATTCAATATGAAGATGATTCTACCATTATTTGCTCAGCAGAATCCATCCCCACATTCCAAAACATTACCCAGCTAACATTCTCCACCACTGAAAACTGGCTTACCAAAAACAATTTAGTACTTAACTCCAACAAAACCAAACTACTTGTGTTTTCCCCTAAGAAAAACTCCCCAGTAAGCCAAGACCATTTCAACATACTCTCTAATAATAAAACACCTAATGAAATAGTGTCCCACACAAAACTACTAGGGTTATATTAGGTGAACATCTCAAATTCTGTTTACATATTCAACACAACATAAAAAAAAACAGACCAAAAACAATGCTGGGCCTTATTTATAGGCACAAACACTTTCTTAGTTCAACTACTAAAAATACTTCTGCCAGTACCTATCTACTACCTTCTCTTACATATGGAGCCCCACTACTCAACAATTTACTCTCTACACTAAAATATAAACTTGAAACTTGTTACAACAAAATTGCTAGATTTGCAACTAACACCTCTTATTCCACCCACTGCACTACACTCTCTTAACTAGCTTGAACTGCTTCATCAACTTACCTACATACAACTAACCACTGCTCACAACATGGTATACAAACCCTGTATTTTTCCTGCCCTCTCCTCACTATTCTCCAGCTACATACCAGAAGGATCTATCAGATCAGAAAAACAACAGCTTTTACAAATTCACAAACCAAATCTACTAGATGGCCAACTCCTTTATTCTATTCCGTAGCCAGAAACTGGAACTCTCTTCCAGTGCATATTAGATCTATCTTGTACTCTTTAAAACATCCCTACATAACTATCTCTTCCCTGTATGGATCTGTAACTGCTCCAGTGCCACCACCTCTCTGTACCAACCTACTATGTTTCTGTAACCTCTCTCTCATCCCCCTAATTTCCACTCTTATTTATAGTCATCTTAAATGTTTTGTAAGTATATCCTTGTATTTTGTAACCATTGACATTTGTTTGTGCTCATTTATTATCTTTTTCTCTCATCCTAAGTATGTGCAAACTATAACTCTTTCCCCTACTTTCATCTTCTTTTTTACATTCATCCTTAAATGTTTCATAATTATTCCTATTGCATTTTGTAACCGCTAATATTTGAACAGACATATTTATTTTTCTCATCTTAGTATGTGTAAACTGTAACCCTGAAGATATCTGTACCTTCACCAGTAGGATCGCTTGTCTGTGACGAATAAAGGCTTGTTGCTTTGGAACACTACCCATGTTTCATGATTTTTAGAAATTATTGTGACTGAGCTCATCAACAAACTTTTAAGACTACTAGTTTTTTTTTTTAATTCAGTTATTTTGTTACAAATACTTTATATATTTAGAGTGACTAGAAGTAGATTTTTTGGGAGAAGGATTAAAGAAGAGATGGAAGTATAAGTGGGTCCAGGATAGGGGTTGATGCCCCCACATTGGGAAAAGTCACAGTAGTGAAAGAAGCAGTGGCTAAGCCAAGTAGGTTTTGTAATATGTTTTAGTTTTGAGAAAACAGTGATTTTGGTTTATGATAGGCCTGTTAAATTTTATGTTTGGTAAATAGGATATGTGACTCAGTTAGGCTGACTGATATTTTTCAGAAGCTGTTTTTCAAATATTTTATTAGATGTTGTTGATTTTTCTATTAAAATGGTCTTATCAGATTTGGTTAAAATGGAATTTGTTATGAAGCAAGCAAGCGAGGTAGAGTAATGGATATGATGAGTATGTGAAGTTTAAGGTATACCAGTGTTGAAGACAAATTAGTAGTAGTGAGGGGTACAGAGAATAAAGGTGTGGTGGGAGAGGGAGTTAGAATAATGGGGAGGGATATGTAAAAGAGACTTTAAGGGGTGCAGCAATGTAAGAGATCGAGTTGAACTTATGTGTGCTTGGATAGTGTGTTACAAGGGTGTATATTATATTAGTGAACAGTTGAAATTGCAAACGCTATGTAAGGGAAAAAAGTCACTGATCCGTAAAAAAAAAAAAACACAAAATAAAGTGTGGGACTTTGCCCCCCCCCTTGCTTAAATATACCAACTTCGAGATCGCACCACAGTGGAGGAAATTGCAAACTCCTGCTTTCGGCATTTTGCCATTTTGCACAAATACGTTCAAAGCAGCATTCACAACTTTAAGCATTCGCTTAAATAATAGGAACCCTGTTAGAAGGGGTGGTGGAGTGTTAGTTAATGATAGGAGATTGTAGGTGATTGGATAAGGTACAATTAGGGGTGGAGTTATGCAAAGTATAAATGTAATTGATGTGGGGGTGGGTGGGAATGGGGGTAATGTAGGGGAGCAGAGTGAGCAGGAGCATAGTGAGGGTGAATGGAGCAGTTTTAACCAAGTCAGAACTACTCTTAAAACAGTCAGCAATTTAGAGGCAGCTTGATGGCGTTGTGTATGGCAACAATATTTTCAGAAAAATGCTCGAGTTGGTGATTAAAATAAGTAGTTCAGTAGGAATTAAAAATACATGAGTAGGCTCTAATGTGTAAGAGTAAAGAATTAAGACTGAGCACATAATAATAATTTTTTTTTACTTATTTATTTTTGTTGTCTGGGTTAATCCCACTAAGCTAGTGGTGTTTATACCACTGGAGGAATTTGTCCTGGGCATCAGGGAACTTCTACTCATTTTGGAGTGCACAAGCCCCATTCCTAGCACAGTGGTGGCTGGGAGGACAGACAGTGTGTGCAAGGAAAAGAAGGAGGAAGGCACAGAGGTGAACGCCAGTGCTGTGGCGAGCAGTAATGAGATTGTAGATGATTCATAAGTTTTTTTTCAGCAAAGTTTCTTTGCTGAAACTGAACAAGAAAAATTGGCAAATGAATCTTGTATAATTACAACCGTCCAGTTGGGAGGGTTGTGGGATAATTTATTAAAGGAAATGGTGATGCAGAACAAGTCAGAGAATGAAGATGTTTCTTGGAGGGGCATTATGGATAAAATTCAAAAGGAAATAGCAGAGTGCATCCTGAAGTGTGAAAGTGAAATGGAAAAAAAAAACTTTTGCAAATAAAGTGAAAGTGGGAACAAGGGGAGTAATAGAAAAAAGATGAAGAAGGCAATGCAAAGCAGAAGTATGTGGTGAGAATTTAAAATAATGAAGAGAAAGAACTGGATAGGTATGATGTTTGGGATAACCTAATGGTTCATTGGGTGTAAAAGCTCAAGAGGTAAAAGCATTTATTCTTATAAACAAAAAGACATTTTGACATTATATTTGAGACTGTATATGCAATGGAAAATTTGCTGAGGAAATATGAAAAGAAGAACAGTAATCCTCGGAACTTATATGCAATAAAACATTTATCAGAGAGACAAAAAGAAGTAAAATGCAAGTGCAGTTTTGAGCAGAAGTAGAAAGACACTTTGAAAGGACATTTAAAACAATTGTGTAAGGAATTGCTGAATGATGCAAAGGCTTGCGATAAAAAGGAGTTTATGGACTGGTGGATGGGACTGAAATATTGTGGTTAAAGACAAAATGGTAAAATTATACATACTCCTAGTATGATAAATGTTGGAAGAAATAAGGGTGTGGAAAATACTGGTGGCAACTCCAAAACATTTTTTTTTGTGGAAAAGAAGGTCATCTGGTAAATGTATTAAAAATAAATATTATATTTGTGGGGAACTGGGTCATGATCCAAGAACATGTGAACTGAAATGTTATAAATGTAATAAAATTGGGCATGTATGAACAGATTGTAAAACTGAAACTAATAATGAGTAAAGTTAAGAAAAAAGAAGAAAATGAAAAAAAGAAAGCATTAGAGGTGGTGGAAGTAGAAGAAAAATTAGATAAAGAAAAAGAGAACTATAAAAAGTAAGAACTAGAGGAAGGTTCTGAAGTAAGTGATGAGACAGCTAATTGGGAAATAGTAAAAGGAAAAGAATGTATTGGTAAAAGGGTAAGAGTTAGGAAAAGGAAATTTAAAGGGATTTGTATGAAAGAAAAAAGAAAGGAAATGCATAAGAAACAAAGTGTATAATTTTATTAAAAAGGGGGAAAATATAATTTCTCAAAAATTATGGAAAAGAGAAAGTAGTAATTTTAGAGTGATTTCTGTAAATGTGAACACTGTTAATATAGTAAGAAGGATCGGGGTTTTGGAGTGATGAAATAACTGTGATATATTAGAAGATATAATATTTTTAACAAGTGAAGAAAAAACACAAACAAAAAAAGTATAGTGGAAATATACTTCGGAATTTGGGGAAATAATCAATGTTCTGGAATAGCGAGTTGTGTAGAAATTCGGTGAAAATATTAGATATAATGTCCATAAGAATGGGAAGATTGACTGTTGTGGACTTAAGATGGAAAGAACAAGTATATAGAGGTAAAGTAAAAGCCAAGAATGAGCAAATGGTTCAGAATGGTGCAGTAAACTGAAGTAGCACTAAAAATAAATAAAAACTGTTCAGAACTTACAAGGCGGAACAGTTTAATCAGATAAATAAAATGAAAACATAAGTGCTTTCACAACACACAAGTCGCTTCATCAGACAAATCAAAAACAGTTAAAAACATTGTTATGTAAGTTGTCAGTTAATAAATCAATTAATTAATAATTTAAAAGGGCAATAAAAACATCTCTGAATGTCAAAAGCATTAAACCATAACTGCTTACAAATAAACAATACAGAAATATGCATAGAAAACGTATGTAAATAGAAACCCAAAAATATATAAATATTTGGACATAGCAACGCATGTGTTAAAAAAGGGGTATAGAGCTATTAATTTTTCAGTGGACGTGCCTTTAAGAAGGGTTTCATAGAGGATTTAAAATCCTTCTACGTGGTACACCTCATCAAAAAAGGGTTCTCATCCAGGAAAAAAGTCATTGTTCCCCTCTGCTCGACACTCATTAGATCCATTATAGAGTACAACTCCCTTTTTGGAATGTACCTCACAAGACATGTGCAGCAGCTGGAAAAGCCACAGAAATACCTTACAAAGAGAATTACTGGCCTCAAACAGATGCCGTACAGTGACCATCTCAAAAAACTCCACCTTTACTCCGTAGCATATCGCCTACTCCGAGGTGATCTCTGCCTAACATATAAAGCTATGTCAAACCCAGAGCTGTTGGACATGCTACACCTAAAGAAATCCCAGTCCCTCCAAGCTACACACTCTAGGGACCTAAACCTTGTCACCACGATAAACAGGACATGCTGGAGGGATAGATTCCTGTCCCAGAGACTTCCCATACTCTGGAACAACCTACCCATCTATATCAAGCAAAGTTCCTCATTAGCACTCTTTAAGAAAAATCTTGATGAGTGGATGGGAAATAGGAAATACACCCCAGAGATCACTTCTGTGGCTCTGCTCGACAGGAGCACAGGAAAATAACTTTCTTGGGTGGGGTAAGCCAGGGAACTTTGTTGGCTAGGCTTACTTAGGCCCTTGGGCTGATAGCCTAGTACTTACCTATGAACCTAAATGACTCTGTAAACACAATAGGTATGACTTTAGACAAAGAGAAAAGTTAAGGATTGGTGATGTGGTTAAGACAGGGAGAATATATTTTAAATGAATTAAGTTAATGTGTTGGGTATAAAATTTGGGAATAGAATTCAGTGGGAAAAATGCTAGAAGAATTAAAATATTCCTTTTGAAAACATATAAGTTATCATTAAGAAAAAAGGCTTATTTAATAAATTCAGTATTAAATGGGCAAGTAACATGTCTAGCAAGTGAATTTATGGTGTCAGCAATGTTTGAAAAAGAATTACTGCATATATTTTTTCAGTCAAATGGGGCTCTAGACTGAATTCAGTAAAAAGAGGAGTTTTGTATTTGAGTAAAGAAAGAGGAAAGAGATTTAGAGTTAATAAACACCAGGGTATGTACTGCTTCTCTAAACTTGTATAAAGTATTAAAGTGGATAAATGAGAAATATGAGAGATTAATTGTAAAAATGTTCAAATGTAGTATGATAAATTCTGAGAGATGATGAAAAGGAGCGAAAGAGAAAAAGAATACATACATGAAGAGATGAAATATCAAGAAAAAATACTAACCTGGACAATAAAAATTGACGAAATAGAAATGGAGAGAAAAGTGTGGTATAAAAATGTAATGATACAGTATCATTATGTTAATCTGTGGGAAAATCAAACAGAAAAAAAAATCGAAGCTATAAAAATAAGAAATAAATGGTATAATAAGAAAGGAGAAAGTCAGGATTTTTTTTGTAGAGACTGGTAAATAATATTACCAGTAAAAAGAAATATGACATATTAAAAGAAAAGTGAAAGAATATACTCTCATTGTGGGAAAGAGGAAACTGTAGCACGTTGCTTTAAAATGTAAAAGAGTAGTGAAATTTTGAGAAAAGTTATGTGAAGTAATTTTTTGAAGATATAAAAGAAGTGGGTATGATTAAATATGGGTATTTATAAGAATAGAAGTCAAATGTATTAAAAGGATAGATAAAATATGTTTATGTTGCATGGGTATTATGTTTAATGGAAAATGGATTTTGGCAACAATATTTAGTAAAATCAGATGGTGTTTATGGAAAAGGAGTGGGGGGTCTAGTAAGTATGAAAACTTGATATAATAAAATAATTTTGATTGTATAATAGTAAGAAATGAAAAATGTTATATTTGCAAATTTGTATATTTGTAAGTAATATCTTGTAAATAATGTTTTTTGTGTATAAATAAATGATCCCTACTCTTTTTGATAGTTACAGTGGGTTCTGTTATGGCTGCCTGAGCTACCAGCATCTCAAGCAAATGGGCCTCAGTTTTAACGTCTCAGCCAAAGGACAGCACACTCAGTAGTGCAGCACTCTCTTCATGCTGCACTGCAGTGCCAGAAATTAGTTTACATGGTGTGGGAATAGAACCTACAGCCTTCTGTATAAAAGGCAAGTGTGCTACCAGTTCTGCCACTGCCAAAGTAAATTTTTTTCACCTGAATTAAATATGCGTACTCATGTTGTAAATCAGTAATGTGATAAGTAGAGTCAGCAGTGATGATTTTCAGTCATTGGGGCCAGCCTTTCTGTGATCTTTTTCAACTCCCACCTAATCACCAAGTTTAGCAGCCACTTTGACCTGAGTCCCCAAGAGGGGCAGTCACTGAGGGATGATCTAGACCACAGTTGACAACTGACTCTCCTGTATGCATTTTCACCCTTTCCATTCATAACCAAGTTTCTTCAGAAAGCCATGAGATGCAACCAACAGTGATTGTTATTGCACCCTTTTGGCTGCAGCAAGTATGGTTCATAGGTTGGTACTAGGTTATCGGCCCTAGGGCCTATACAAGCCTAGCCATAACAATTCCCTGGCTATTTCTTCCCACACTATTTACTTCCCTGGACCCCTGTCTAGCAGGGTGACTGACGTGATCCCCAAGGTGAATTTTCTTTCTCCCATCCAGTCGTCAAGGTTTCTTTTGAAAAGGGCCAAAGAGGCGCTCTGCTTGACATGTATGGGCAGTCTGTTCTAGAGTCTGGGGAGTCTCTGGGTTAGGAACCTATCCTTCCAGCATGTTTTGTTTATTGTAATGACAAGGTTTAGATCTCTGGAGCGTGCGGCTCTGAGGGATTGGGATTTCTTTAAGTGTAGCATGTCCAACAGCTCTGGGTTTGACATGGCCTTGTATGTTAAGCAGAGATCACCTCGGAGTAGACGATATGCAACAGAGTATAGCTGGAGTTTTTTAAGGTGGTCAGCGTAGGGCATCTGCTTTAGGCCTGTGATTCTTTTAGTGAGGTATTTCTGCAGCCTTTCCGGTTGTTGTCTTCAGAGGTGCATACCAAACTGGGCGTTGTATTGTATAATGGGTCTAATGAGGGATGAGTACAGTGGGACAATGACCTCCTTTTTTCTGGATGAAAAGCCCTTCTTGATGAGGTGTGCCACATAGAAGGATTTCCTGACTGTTGTGGCGATGTGGTTATTGAAGTTGGTATTACTGTCCACCTGTGTCCCTAAGTCTCTTGACACACTTTTGGTGTTTAGTGTACTGCCACCTATGTGGTAATTCACGGGTACATGTTTTTTCCCAAAGGGGATAACTATACATTTCTTGGTATTCAGCTTGAGCCCATGGCTCTGGCACCAAGCATCTGTTTCTGTAAGGCCCTTTTGTAGAGTATCCACATCATTTGGGGATTCTATAATGGCTCCCAGTTTGCAGTCATCTGCAAACTTTGTTAGCCAGAGTCCCTTAGTGTCGGCCTGTACTTCAGAGAAGTAGATGCTAAACAAAAGCAGTCCCAGGACTGAACCCTGAGGTACTCCACTTGTCACTTGTCTGGAGCTGGATTTGGAGTTGGCTACCTTTACAGTGTATGTTCTGTCAGTATGCCAGTTGGCAACCCATCGAGTGACATAGGGATTAATGCCCAGCTTAGTAAGTCTATTTATGATTCCAGCATTGGGGATGGTGTCAAAAGGCCTTGGTGAGGTTTAGATAGGCTGTGTGGACCGCCTTACCCTCGTCCATGGCTCTGGAGACTGATTCGACCAAGTCACTCAGGTTTATGAGACAAGATCAGCCCTTCACAAATCCAAACTGGGTGGGGTCCAGAAGGTTGACAATGTCTTTGTTTATAAGTTCCTTGATAATACGTTCCATGGCCTTGCAGATCAGGCTTGTCAGACTGATAAGGATGTAGTTCCCGGGATCCAAGGTGGATCCCCCCTTGTGGAGTGGTATAACTGTAGCTGTGCGCCACTCAGTGGGCATGAAGCCTGAGGTGAGGCTATGATTAAACATGACACTTAGGTGAAGTGCCAGTTCATTTTGTAGTTCATGTAATACACAGCCCGGGATGTCATCTGGTCGCATGAATGCTGTATTCTTAGTTTTGGAGAGTGCGTTTTTTACCTGTGTATGGTTCTTTTTTCTCTGGTCTCATCTGAAACACCCTCCCCTGGGTGCTGGATTCATGTCCAGACTTTTTACTACATCCACCTGGTCAGCCTCTTTAAGATGTAAAGTCCCTGAAATTGACCACATGGTTCCTTCAGTTCCAGTGATGGCAGGAGGACCCTTGCAAGCCTAGCCAAGTTTTATCCTTTTAAGGAAATAAAAATTAATTAAATAATTAAACAGTCTTGATAGTTTCAAAATGTATTAAAAACATGTGTGGGAGACAGAACCACAGTCAGTAATGTCTCCCTGAACAAACATGTCCTGGTATTTTTAATAGAAAATACAAGTGAAAATAACAAGTATTATTTTTCAGCCCACTGCCAGCATCCAGTAAAAAGTTGTTTACTACTACGATCTGTAAATGTACTTATTCATTAAAACAGTACTGAATATCTAAAATGAAATATGTCAATGTGCTAAAAATAGGTTAGTTAAAACATCCTTCTCCCAACTCAGCATTAGTAATGTTACAATGGTGAAATGTTCTCATCAGAGACTAGAAGGAATGCAGTCTTAAGCAGACTAGCGGATACATTTTAATCCATTCACATTCCAGCTGTCTAGCAGTTTTAGCAAAATTTGTAAACATGCGCAGACCGCAATATGTCATCACATACAGTTTTTGCTCAGTAAGTTTATTGTGAACAATGAAGCAGATACATGCGCAGTTATGTTTACTGCTTAAAAGAACTTGCTGACATAGTTAAAAGTTTAGTCACGTGCACTGACCACATACTCACTTCCTCTTTTTCCGATATGCGCAGATCATTCTACACTATGTGTCTTAACTTTCTTCTTCTTATTTATTTATATATATTTTTTCCTTCACAACCCTTATTTCCATGATCAGCACCTATTGCCCTGACCAAGAGTGACACAAGTGGAACCCCCGGGGTGAACTTATGGTTACCCATCCAGTTGTCCAGACTGCATTTGCAGAGGGCCAATGAGGTGCTCTGCTTGACTTGAAGTGAGAGTCTGTTCAAAGGGTGTGGTAACCTCTGGGAGACAAATTTGTCCCTCTTACAGATTCTGTTAATGTCCCGTACAGGTTAAGGCCTTTAGAACGAGTAACCTGTGTACCATTTGACTTGCGGATATCCATCATTTCCAGTAAAGCAGAGACAAACATTGCCTTATATGCAAGGCAGAGATCGCTTCTAAGTAGTCTGTATGAAACAGAATAAAATGGCAGTGATTTCAGATGACCACATAGGACAGATGCTGAAGACCTTGAATTTTCCTTGTGAGGAACCTTTGTGGTCTCTCCAATTGCTGCAGGTGCTTGGAAAGGTGCATACTTAAAGGAGAATTGTATGTATTTATTGGCCTGATGAGGGAAGAGTGCAGGGAGGTTATAACTTCTTTTTTTTTGGATGCAGTTCCCTTACGTATCAGATGAGCAATATAGAATGCCCTTCTTACTACTGTGTAGATATGGTGATCAAAGGTAAGGTTGCTGTCAACCTGTGTGCCCATGTCTCTCACCACTGAGTGTGAACTTACGGTGTTGTTATTGATGTGGTAGTTAGCAAGAACATCACTCTTACTGAAAGGGATGATAATACACTTTTTTGCATTGATTTTAAGGCTATGACTGGCACCAGTCATTTGTTTGTGTAAGACCCTCTTGCAGGATGTTGACATCGTTTGGAAATTCTGTGACCGTTCCCAGTTTGCAGTCATCAGCAAGCTTTGTCAGACACAGACCTTTAGTTTTAGCTTGTACTTCGGAGAAATAGATTACAAACAGTAGAGGTCCCAGGACTGATCCTTGTGGAACACCACTGGTTACAGTTCTGATTTGGAGGTGGATTCCCCTATTTTGACTATATGGGTTCTATCAGTGAGCTAGTTAGCGACCTAACAGTATAAGGGTTGATACCTATATGGGTGAGTTTGTCAATGATGCCTGAGTGGAGGACAGTGTCAAAAGCCTTGGCTAAGTCTAGGTAGGCTGTATGTACAGATTTCCCCTCATCCAGGGCCTTGGTGACTGTCTCGAAGAAGTTCGCCAGGTTTAATAGGCATTATCTCTCTTTGACAAATTCAAATTGAGTAGGATCAAGTGTTTGAAGATTACCTATATCTTTGTTGATAAGGTCCATGATGATTTGCTCCATGGCCTTGCAGATAAGTCTAGTCAGGTTAATAGGTCAGTAGTTTCCGGGGTCAGTGGAAGCACCACCTTTGTGCAAGGGGATAACACTGGCCTTTTTCCATTCAGCTGGGACAAAGCCAGTGCTTAGACAATGATTGAAAAGAGTACCCAATGGTGTTGCTAATTCTTGTCTGAGCCTACATAGGCCACAGACTGGGATGTTATCAGCTCCCATAGATGCTCTGTTTTTGACCTTAGAAAGGGTGTTTATGACCTGCTGTTTAGAGATAAAAGGTAGAGGACAGGTGGTAGGAATGCCATGGGGTACATGAGACAGGGATAGTGGAGTGAAGTTTTCACAGCACCTGTTGCCTAACAGGTTATCCACAGGCTCACTATATGTGGTATCATTAACTACCAGTTCAGCACAAATCTGGGCCTTTCCTTTTAGCTTACGGATGTAACTAAAGAATGGCTTATGGTTATCCTTAGTTGAGGAAGCTAATTTGGATTCATAGTTTGCTTTGGAGGATTTCATAAGAAGTCTTATTCGCTTCTTTAAGCTGAGGAGGGAGTATTTTTTAGTTTAGAGCTCACTCCCTCTTACTCTTAGACAGCAATGTCTTCCTCTTCTTGTAAAGCCTGTTAATGGCAGTTGTCCACCAGACAGGTTTGCTCTTCCTTGAGAGCTTGTTTTGGTCCTATCAGGTATGGCCGAGTCAGTGCAGTTATACAGGTTTTTGTATAAAGCATTGGTGTAGAACTCAGCATAGTTGCCAGTTTCATCAGCAGAGGAGGAGAGGCAGTGAAGCTATTTATACAATCTTGTAAGAGGTTACAATCTGCTTTGGAGAAGTTTTTTTTTTAGTTTAGTTGCTGCTTGGGTGGGGGGGGGGGGTAGCTGTGATAGTTACTTTGAATGAGACTGATTTGTTGTCAGATCTCACCAGGGACGACATCATAGTGGGGGTGCTACAATGGATGTTCATCATCTGAAAAATTTTCCTGTATCTCAATAAAGACATTAGCATAACAAACCAGCTTTGTATTTCCTTATCAAAGGCCAAATTGGATCAAGGAGTTTCTAAAGTGACTTTATCTTAGTGGATCTCTGACTGCATTACCTTTGTTTATAATGAAATGGGATTAGTATTACCATAGAAGCTCAAGGCTTACTCGTCTAGAGCATAGGCTACTTAGGATCATAGAAGGTTACTAGGCTAACAGCTACAGGGCCCTTTCAAGCCAAGCTAAACTCAACCTGTGTTCCCAAGGGTGTCTGGTTCAAGCAGACACTAAAATCAGCACCTATTGCCATGTCCAAGAGAGACACAGGTGGAACCCCTGGTGCAAATGTCCAGTTACCCATCCAATTATCCAAATTACACTTAAGTAGGGCCAACGAGGGGCTTTGTTTAACATGAATAGGAAGCTTGTTCCAAAGGTGAGGCAACCTCTGTGAGACAAATCTGTCTTTCCAGCAACTTCTGTTGATGTCACATACCAGGTTAAGGTCTTTTGAGCGAGTGACCCATGTGCCATTTAAGCTGTGAATGTGCAATATTTCCATTAAAGCTGGGTCAGAGATTACCCTGTATGCAATGCACAGGTTGCCTCTGAGCAGTCTGTACAGCACAGAGTAAAGTGACAATGATTTCAGTCTATCCACATAAGACAGATCTTGAAGACCCTGGATTTTCATTGTAAGGAACCTTTGTGGTCTCTCCAGTTGCTGCAAGTATTTGGAAAGGAACATACCAAAGGGAGCGTTGTAGTCTATTATTGGCCTGATGAGGGAAGAGTACGGGGGGGGGGGGGTTATAACCTCTTTTTTTCTGGAAGCAATGCCCTTACTTATGAGATGAGCAATATAAAATGCCCTTCTTACCATTGTGGAGACATGGTCATTGAAGTTAAGATTGCTGTCGACCTGTATGTCCAGATCTATCACTACTGACTGTGTGCTTAGGGTATTACTGTTGTTAGGGTATTAGGGTGTTAATGTGGTAGTTTACAAGAATATCACCCTTGCTGAAGAGGATGACAATGCATTTTTTTGCATTACGTTTAAGACCATGACTTTGGCAACAGTCATTGGTCTTCATAAGACCTTTTTGCAGGATGTTGACATTGCCAAGGGTTTCAGTGATCGCTCCAAGTTTGCATTCATCAGCAAACTTTGTCAGCCATAGTCCTTTAGTTTTAGATTGTACTTCGGAGAAGTAGATTCCGAACAGTAGGGGTCCCAGAACCGATACCTGTGGAACACAACTGATTATGGGCTTGCTGGAGGAGGTGGAGCCCCAGATTTTGTCTGTATGAGTTCTATCAGTTAGCCAATTTGTAAACCACCTGACAGTATATGGGTTGACACCCAGCTGGGTGCATTTATCAATGATGCCTGAGTGGGAGTGTGTGTCAAATGCCTTGGCTAAGTCTAGGTAGGCCGTATGCACAGATTTGTTCTTGTCTAGGGCTTTGGTGACTGTCCCAAGAAGTCCACCAAGTTTAGTAGGCGTGATCTCCCCTTGACAAAGCCAAACTGGGTGGAGTCAAGTGTTTGGAGATTTCCTATATCTTTGTTACTAAAGTCCATGATGATTAGTTCCATGGCCTTGCAGGTAAGGCTGGTCAGACTAATGGGTCTTTAGCTCCTGGGGTCCTTAGATGCACCCCGTTTGTGCAAATGGATGACGGTAGCAGTTTTCTATTTTGCTGGGATGAAGCCAGTGCTTTGGCTGTGATTGAAAAGCGTGCTCAACGGTGATGCTAATTCCTGTTTTAATCCTTGTAGAACACAGCCCAGGATGTTGTCTGGTTCCATAGAAGCTATGTTCCTGGCCCTGGAGAGGGCATTTAAGACCTGCTCCTCGAAGATACTAGGTGGGGACAGGTGTTAGGGATGCTTTTGGGTATATGTGGCAGGGGAGTGAAGTTTTCACTGAACCTGTCAGTCAGCAGGTTTGCTATATCAACAGGTTCTATATATGAAGTA
Source organism: Protopterus annectens (assembly GCF_019279795.1). NCBI lineage: Eukaryota > Metazoa > Chordata > Ceratodontiformes > Protopteridae > Protopterus > Protopterus annectens. The sequence goes on along the minus strand of NC_056728.1, from coordinate 32,177,120 downwards.
CCATGAATTATGAGTTCAGCACAAATCTGGGACTTACCTTTGAAGTTACGGCTGTAACTAAAGAATGCGTTGTGGTTATCCTTAGTTAGAGGAGCTAATTTGGATTCATAGTTAGCTTTGGAGGACTTCACTAGAGTCTTATTTGCTTGTTTAAGTTGAGGAGGGAGTGTTTCCAGTTTTGAGACTGTTCCTTCCTACTCTTAGACAGCAATTTCTTTCTCCTATTGTATAGCCTATTAATGACAGCTGTTTTTCTTGAAGATCTTGCTTTGGTTGTATTAGGTACAGTATAAAATTGTACAAGTGCTTGTATAAGCTCGTTGGTGTATATCTTAAGTGTCTGTTCCATCAGTGCAGGGTGGGGTTGTGAAGCTATTTATGCCATCAAGTAAGCGGTTGTAATTGGCCTTGGAGAAATTTTTTAGTCTAGTTGTTGCTAAGGGAAGGTCTTGTGTTAATGTCACTTCTAGTGAGACTGATTTGTGGTCAGATCTCAGCAAGAATGGCCATGCGCTGGGGGTGGTGCAGTGGTCCCCCATGCTGGTGAGCACCAGATCCAGGATGTTTGAACCCCTTGTGGGTGCGCCAGCCAGCTGGTCCAGGGCATTGGAGTTAACAAAGTCCAGGAACCTTTGGGTAAATGAGTTAGAACATGTATAATTTACCCAGTTTATGGATCGGTAATTAAAGTCACCCAAAACCAGGGTATTTGGTTGTATCTTGACTCAAGTAGATCCTAGTAGGCTGAGTGGATGTCCGGATTCATGGAGGGGTTCCTGTAGCTGGCAATGAGCTGAACAGGAGTCTTAGCTACAGTCAATTTCACCTGAAGTAATTCTAGGAAACTGTGCTGTTTAACAAATCTAGAGGTGTATATTTATCTTTAATGAATATTGATACACCACCTCCTTTAGTTCTCATGCGTTCAGTCTGTGGTCTGAACGTGTGGAAGGAAGTGTAACCTGGTATAGCTGGGGTGTTCTCCGCAGCCTTAAACCAGGTCTCAGTAACTACCCTAATGTCAGGATTTTCCATGGTAAGGACTGCTTCCATTGAGTGCAGTTTCTGGTTTAGACTCCTAACATTTAGCAGCATAACCTTGAGTTTATTTTTTGAGGGTATTTTTACATCAGGGAATTTTGTTCTTGTGACATTTGACATTGCCTAAAAAAGGCACTATGGGGATAGCAAAAGTCTTAGCCAGTAACCGAAATCCCAGGGGTGACAGATGAAGACCATCTTTGTCAAAGCATCAAGGTCTGTCAACCATGTCATCCCGGGCTGACAGATATTTGATTCTATTTGAATGACATCAGAAAATAAGCCAATTGTTGACATCAGTCATTTTATGTTTGCGTTGAGGTATCTTCCTAGGCGAAGGTAAAATGTTACTTAAGGCCAGGGACATATGTGCCTGAGACACATAATCAGAGAGCTCAGTTATGTCTCTCTTCGTATAGCCCAGTGAGGTAAATTCAAGTCGTTCACACCAACATGGACTATGACGGAGTCATGACAGTGCTTGTTGTTAAGAGACTTGAGTGCATATGTGATGTGGCAGATCCTGGCACCAGACAAACAGCTGACAGTGACTTTTTCCTTATCCAGCCTGGTGAGAGGGACATCTGTGTGTGTCACAACTGAGTCACCTGTGACTAAGATGTTTGTTTTTGTGTTATGCCTTAGTCGCTTGACTGATGAGACACTGGTGTGTGATTTATTATGTGTACTATGTTCTGTAGAGGCTTTATTATGTGAAGCGTGCTTGTGTTTGTGTTTGAGAGGTCTCTGATGATTAGTACGCTTCTTGTAAGGACCTTCACATATGTAGATTTATGTGTTGTTGGTTTTGGTATGTGCAGGAGGTGAGGTGTGCATGCTGACAGCCTGCTTAGTATCAGATTAACTGACTGTTGAGTGAGAGTCGCCTGGATTCTAGGTTCTTGATGCAGATGTATCTCTCATATAATACATTTGTGTGGACTAGAAGAAGTGGGTTGTCAGTGTACATGAGCCAATTGTTACATTGCCTCAGAATGCCCATGTTAACCAGGCTGGCTGGAGAAACTGTGGGAAATTGTCCATCCATAATGCTAGGTAGGTTGATGTGGTCAGAAAACAGAGAAGACAGGAAGGACCAGGTAAAGTAGAGGATAGGAGAAGTGGACAAAAAATACGAAGGGCTAGTGGGTAGCATCTGTGCTGGTAGATCATGAGCTTCGCTGAATGTATCACCTGTCAGTGAAGGACGGTTATGAGAATTGACTGACGGAGCACTGGCAGAGTACCAAGGGAAAGTCTGCAGGCAAAAGTGTTCGCATCTGTACCACCAACAGTGCCCATAGGTGTGCTGCAGTGCGGGATGCACAAACCCGGTGCTGTTGCAGATGAGAGCAAACTGATCTAAACAAATTAACCAATAAAAAAGCAGAAAGCAGAGCCCTGTTCCAGCAACCTTCAATCAGATGAGTTCTAACTGCACACTCCTTCCACTAGTGTGCAGGGGAACCCTCTCCAACAAAATATAGCTTGGTTTAGTGCTAAAGTTATACAAACAGCTAATTTCAGCAGGTCTGACTCAATTATATGCTACTGCAAGCAAAGTGCAACAATTTTAGGGGGGGAAGGCAGTTCAAATAAGCAGTGATGTAAAAATGCAGTTCAAAGGTGCAATTTACAGTGAAAATTTCTACTTAAGTTTTGCAGAGATCAACAGATGACTTGGATTTGCTTATGTAGCAAATGAGAGCAAACTGGTTTAAACGAATTAATAAAAAGCTCAAAACTGAGCCCTGTTCCAGCAAGTTCAATCAGATGATTTTTAACTGCGCACTCCTCCCACTAGGGTGCATGGGAACCCTCTCCAACAAAAGATGGCCTGGTTTAGTGCTCTAGTTATATACAAACAGAACTAGATTCAGTAGGTCTGAATCTAGTCTATGCTACAGCAACAAAGTGCAATAACCTTAAAAAAAAAACAGTTCAAATAAGCAGTGATATGGCAGAAAATGCAGTTCAAAAGTGCAATATACAGTCTACTTAAGTTTTCCAGAGATCAGCAGATGGCTTGGATTTGCTTTTGTAACAAATGAGAGCAAACTGATTTAAACAAATTAACCAATAAGAAAGCTGAGCCCTGTTCCGGCAACCTTCAATCAGATGAGTTCTGACTGCACACTCCTGCCACTAGGGTGCAGCAGAACCTTCTCCACTGCTTATGTTGCTAGAGTAACGATAGGTGAGAATTGTGCTGTGGATACTTGGTCTGTTGTTCATGCTTCTGTATCGCATTATAATCTGGTTGTGCATTTCAGATTCTGTACATCATTTGACTCCACCATACTTCAAAACGTTGTTCCATGAGATCACGCTGGGTTTCCAGTAGCTGGGAAATCTGTCCCATCTGTTGAGTCATATCGACAACTAAACATCTGATACAAAAGATTTGTATTTACCATAATGCTAGATCTATGTTTCATCAAGCTCAATATCCCATCCTTCCTCAGTCCCACTTTCTAAATAGTCAGATAATGGCCCTTGACTGATCCATTAGAACAGGGCCTAGTCTTGTATTCTGCCTAGAGCTGATTTCTCATCCATATCTTATTTGGTAGGTTAGTCAGTTTGCTTTGTGTCTGTCAGGTGGAGTGCTAGGTACAAGCAGGAAAATTAGTGATCTGAGGTAACCTTGGGACAGGAGGGAATTATGGGAAGGGGAGGATCCTAAGCAATGGATACAAGATCTTGAAAAAGTTGCCAATGTTAGATCCACTAACCCATCTGTTGAACCAGACGGAACAAGGCAACACAGATCTCGTGGTGTTGTAAGTACATAACTTTCAGTGTGATGTTCTTCTATCTCACCTTCATTCTTAGCAGGTTGGGTTCGGATCCGAACATCGCATCCGACTCAGCCTAATACAAAAGCTTGAGGTCTTCCACTAGCTCGTGGCTAAAACCCTATCCCTTCATGCACTAGGAGAGCTCTCCAGATCTCGTTTGCCACTAAACAAGATCGGGTGCTCTTCCTACTGGCTCTGGCTAAGTAGACATTTTCTACATATTTTGACAAATTGTTAGAAGTATCTAACTGTATTTATTTGCTTGGATAATTACTGAAGTATATTGTGTGTGTTTTCGCTTGTTTCTTCCTGAATTTTCATTGCTGTTGGCCATCGTTTCCCCGCAAGGCCTTTTTTCCCCTATCCCAGCTTAAAACTGAATTACCAAAAGCCCATTTTTCATTAGAAGGGCTTTCCTTTCTCTTCTCTCCCTTTAACCCCTCAAGGCTAGTTCGTTTGAATTAGAGAGCTGCCTTAACCCATTTAACTTAGAGGCCTTTTTCCCATTGTTGCACCTTGCTAAGTGTTTTCTTGATTTTATCTTGTTGTTATTGCCAAAAAAAAAAAAAAAAGTAGTAGAGTATATGTTTATGTATTGTATAGTTGTTAGTTGTTTTTCCTTTATTGTAGCTGACTATGTCTTCAAAGGATTCTAAGGAAGCTAAACGCTCTTGGTTTAAAAAATGTGTTAAATGCAGTCAAAACATGTCTATTACTGACTGGCATAACATTTGCATGTACTGTCTTGGAATGGGTCACCTCCAAGACTCCTGTGCAATCTGTCACTCCTTTAGCCACAGGGCATTGTTAGAGAGAAAAAACAAATTGATATTAAGAGGCCTATTAAAAAAACCCTTCTCTGAAGTGATCGAAGAAGGTCAGGGTTCTTTAAAATCAGGCCAATCCCCTTCTTCAAAGTCGGACAAATCAGGGAAAAGTCCCTCATCTCCTAGTGCTCAGTTGGAGCCATCAAAAAATCTACCAAAAGTGTCAATTTCAGACCTGAAGGCTGTCTGGTCCGAGAAGCCTGCTACCTCGGCTCCTTCTGTTTTGGTGCTGGTGGAATTTTATGTGTGGAGCCGGTCCCCTGAATTGGAAATGGTATCTCCCACACTAAGTTCTCCATTGCTACAGTCCTCTAGATCTCCTCCCCCTCGACTCAATCTTCCAGGAGTCTGTCTGACAAAGATGTAGATTGTGTGGTGCAGAGGCTAAGGACACCGGTGCTCGCCAACCTGTTGTCGGATCCAAACCAGAGGGCTTCTGAACTGACAAAGCCCATTCATTCAGCATCAATTCCTCCTCCGATCTGATGCCAGACCTTGGTGCCAGAATGTCCAGAATCGATTATAGTGGAACCATCAGAACCGAGACCTATCCCAGGATCTTCAGATCTGAACATTGCTCCGATGTCCTCGGCTCCATCTGACCTTGAGGATTCTAGGAGCTGACACTCTCCAGTCGGGTTTAGAGAGGGGAGTCAGATCGGACAGTTGTCGCATCCAAACTTGTCTCTCGGGGCATCGGCTTAGGTGAGCTTGGCTCCTACCTCAGCCTTGGAGCCTACCTCTTGGTTCCGGGGATTCCCTCTGGTTCTTTGGTGCTAGGGGTTTCCTCAGATCAGGGGCAGGGGGCTTTTGAGGTAATGAGGGGAGTACTGTCTCCACAGACAGGTCCACTCTTGGGTCGTGACATTTTTCCCCCAAAGGCACCGGTGTCTGTTTCTGTACCACTGCAGGGATACGGGGATCCTAGGCCTCATGATGCCCCATTGAGTAACCCCTTCTTTTCCGGAACCTCTCCAGAATACCCCTCTGAGGAGGTCCCTTGGAAGAGATTATGTAAGAGGGAGTATTTTAGACTCCCCAGAGGAGTCCATCACATCAGATACAGATCTTGATGATTCTGAAGGGTCCCACGGTCACCTTCTGTGGATGTCTCCTTCATGGACATCCTAGAAATACTAAAACAGAGAGGCAGCTGGAAGCCCATTAACCCTTTGGAGGAGGAGTCTATATACCTGAAGGCCTTTGGATCTCACTCCTCCTCCATTCAGCTTTCTCCTCCTTTCAATGAGCTACTGGACCTATTTTCTCGAAAGGCATGGGAATCTCCAGATTCAGTGAGCCTGTTCCTTGGAGGCCAAATAAGTTTATCACCTCTCCAATGGACAAAAGTTTTCTAACCAAAGGGGTCCCAGTAGATGCTATGCTGGTGGCGGCAGCCACCAAGAAGGAACTCTCGTAGAGATATTTTCTTCTGTCCATCCGTAGAACAAGGAGTCTTGTATGATGACAGATGCAGAAAGTGCACCTTTTCTTCAGCCACTTTTGTGCTTAGATCGCTGAATTAACTGACATGTTTTACTAGACGTCAGCCGGATCTCCAAAAGGAGCTAGGAGATACCCAAGGTTCAGTAGCTGAGGGGGTATCAGAGAAGGTTTCCTATCAGCTCTCCACCTTAAATTCACTGGTCAACTCCTCCATGAAACTCATTTCTTATGCCGTGGATGGAGCGAGCAGAGGAGCGGGTTCAGGAATTACACTAAGGAGACATTCCTGGATGCACTTGTGTGACTTTGTGGAGCCTTTTAAATCTTCTTTTGTAAACGCCCCTTTCAATGGCTCATGTTTGGTCAGGCCAAAAGTCAAAGACACACTAACCAGGTGTGAAAAAGAAGGAAAGACTCTCTGCCGTAGGAGTCAATTTTTCCCTACCTACCAGACCTTATCCAAAGGGTCAAAAAGGAGGAAGAATGTGGTTTCATAAATCCCAGAGAGCTTTCCAGGACACATGTGATTCTTCCCCAGGGGCAGAGGAGGAATTAGTAATGGAAGACGCCGGCCACGTGACAGAGGGTGTCTGCAAAATCAGGACCACATGAAATCCTTTCTTGCTAAGCCTTTTCAGTGCTCCTGAAGGGAGGCCTGCCTGTCCATCTGTGGAGGCATTTGGGGGCCGCTTATCTTTGTAGCCAGAAGCCTGGCTAACAATAACAAAAGACAAGTGGGTATAAAGCATCGTATCCAAAGGTTACTCCATACCCTTTTCCTTCTCCATCCCAAACATAAAATAAAATCATGGATGTTCCACCCAGTCAGACGGAACAGGCAACTCTAGAAATACAAACGTTGCTGGACAAAAGAGTCATCCAAACAGTCTCTGCAGACCAAATAAGATCCGGAACTTACTCAAGATTCTTTTTAGTCCCAAAGAAAACAGGGGACTGAAGACCTATCCTGGATCTCAACAAAGTAAAGAAATCAAAAAGAAAGTCAAAGTTTCGGATGGTAACATTGCAGTCTATACTCCCATTACTGGGACAAGATGATTGGATGTGCTCTATAGACCTCCAGGATGTGTACGACCACATAAAAATGGAAAGACAATCCAGGAGTCATTTGCGCTTTCGGTTGGGAACCAGTCACTACCAGTTTCGTGCTCTGCCCTTTGGCCCCACTACACGCCCCAGAGTGTTCACCAAGTGTATGGCAGTAGTTGTGGCTCACTTGAGGCGCCTAGGATTCCGAGTGTTTCTGTACCTAGACGACTGGCTCCTAACCACCACCACCGAACATCTACTAAAGAAAGCGAGAGACAATACCTTGCATCTCTGCTCTACTCTAGGGATCACAATAAACTACGCAAAATCTGCCTTGGAGCCATCTCAGTGTATCGTTTTTATAGGAGCAGATTTAGATACAACAAAAATGATGGCCAAATGTCCTTTGGAAAGGGTTCAAGTTCTACGAAGTCAGGTCCAAAACCTTCTTTCCAAGAAAAAAAGTACAAGCAAGAACAGTTCTGAAAGTCTTGGGAACCATGGCAGCAGCAATAACCCTGGTCCCATTAGCATGTCTGTACATGAGAATTCTACAGTGGCTACTGTTCACTCATTGGTCCATGCATGTCCCACCAAATATTTATAATGGAATCTTGTAAGAAGGACGGTTGGTGGCTTTACTCCACTCATGTAACAGTAGGTCGACCCTTTGTACTTCCCCAGCCACTAGTTACAGTGACCACGGGCACTTCTCAGATTGAGTGGAGGGGGGGGGGGCATTATCAGGGAAACACAGTCCAAGGCATTTGGCAGGATCATGAGGCCCATTTGCATATCAACGTCCTAGAGATGAGAGTGGTCCTTTTAGCACTGCAAGCATTCCAGGACTCTGTTCCACGGGGAACTATTGCAATACAGACAGACAACATGTCACTTGTGTGGTACATAAACAAACAAGGAAGAACCAGATCTTACCCCCTTTGTCGAGAGGCCCTGAGAGTGTAGCACTGAGCAATCTCCTCCCATTGCTTTCTGATAGCAATGTACATCCTGGGGAAATCCAGCGTGATTGCAGACAGACTCAGCAGAGTGATTCTGATGCCTCACAAGTAGTCCCTAAAACAGGAAGTGACGGAAAAGATTTTCCACAAATGAGGCCAGCCTTGCTGCAACCTTTTTGCCGCATCCGTAAACACCAAATGCAGCAACTACTCTCCGGGGGAGTCACCAAAGGGTGCACTTGTTCACGAGTGGCCCTCAGGTCTCGTCTACACCTTTCCTCCCTTTCCATTGACACCCAAAGTTCTTCAGAAGTCCAAGCACTTGGGAAGGAACTTGATACTCATTGCCCCATACTGGCCTCGTCAAGTCTGGTTTCCCTTTCTGTGGCCTCATCTCCAAGAGGAGCCTTGGATTCTGGACCCAGTTCTGGACCTCCTGGCTCATGCTTTGTGGACGCTCCACCCCTCCCTTCAAACCCTCAAATTGACAGCTTGGCTGCTCTGATTCCAACCATAGCCAGGCTTACTAACCTTTCTTCATCAGTGAAACATATCCTGATTTCCTCTCTTAAGGCTTTGATGATAAAGTTATATAGAAGCAAATGGAAAAAAAATTCCTTATGGGCATTAAGTAATCACATTGATCCTTTTTCTGCACCAATAGCTTCCATACTTGAATTCTTAGCTAAACTGTTTAATGAAAACACAGCTGCAGTTACTATAGAGTTCATTTAGCAGTGATATCTAATTTGCATCCAGGTGAATCAGGCCACAATGTCATGTTCCACAGACTTTGCAAAGCATTTCTAAAGGTACTCTTGTACTAAGACCACCCATTAAAGCCCCTCCAGCACCATGGGAGCTGAATTTTGTCTTATTCCATTTAATTATTCCCCCATTCGAACCTGCATCATCCTGCGATCTCAAGTTTTTGACTTGTAAGACAATTCTTTTGATAGCCATTACTTCTACTAGAAGAGTTTCAGAGCTGCCAGCATTGTCAATAAAGCCCCCCTACATGCTCTTCCACAAAGACAGAGTATCCCTACATACAAACCCAACCTTTCTACCCAAAGTATGCTCAGAATCTAATTTAAAACAATCCATAGAACTACCATTTTTTTCCTCAACTATGAGAATAAGGCAGAATATATGTTGTACCAACTGAATGCACATAGGCAATTATGTTTTTACTTACTTAGGAAAAAGGACTTCGACCAATTATTTGTATCCTTTTCAGACTCAAAGAAAGGTGTTTCTGTGTCTAAAGTCACACTTTCAAAATGGCTATCAGATTGTATTACCTTTGCTTACAAATCTCAAAACAAAGAACTTTCCAAAAAGTAAAAGGTCATTCTCCAAAAGCCATTGCGACCTCTTCTGCCTTTCGGGCGAGACATTGCAACCTCTTCTGCCTTTCGGGTGAGACTACCTAGTGATACCATTTGTGCTGCAGCAACATGGGCAAGGACACATATCTTTATCACTCATTACAAAGTCGATTTGGCCTCCAGGAACAGGGCCTCCTTTGGATCCACTGTTCTGAAGAATATCTTCCCTTAAGCCACCCAGGAAAGATGGTGCTAAGGACACTGTCCCAACCTGCTATGAATGATGGCGAGATAGGACAACTTCACATAAATAAGTTAAGTACTCACCATAATGTTCCATGCGTGTTGCCCCTCTCACCTTCATTCTTACATCTCACCCTCCTTCCCCCAGCCCTTGGCTCCTGGAAGACTGAGCCGTTACAATTGGCTATTAATGTTCTCTGACTTTCTTGATTGCTATATCAGGTATTCAGTGACTTTTATTTATTATCTTAGTTATATCTGCAAACAAGTTCTGGGGAGCTGTCCTAGTGCATGATGGGATAGGGTTTTAGACAGGAGCTAGTGGAAGACCTCAAGCTTTTGTATGAGGCCGAGTCAGATCTGATGTTCGGCTCTGAACCCAACCTGCTAAGAACGAAGGTGAGATGGACAACACACATGGAACGTTATGGTGAGTACATAACTTACTTTTTACATAATGAATTTATAACAGTTCCTTGAAAATCTTATTTCTTGAAACAGAGTTTGACTACTTTGGGTTTGGGGAAATATGTTGTGTCCCCTCACTCAGTAGTAATAAAACAAAGTGAGTTGTGGTGTGATGCATTACTTTGTGGGAGGGTATTTTTTTTTTCTAGTCTGTTACTTGGCTTGAATGTTCCTTCGAAGAGAAAGAGCCAGGCATCCCCAGACTAGTCAGCCCAGACAAGAGATTTACATCTCATAAGGTCTCATCAGGCATAAGCAAGTACACTGGGAGCGACCCCCATTGACATGCCAATTATATCCTATGTTGTCCCACCCCAGCAGATGGATTAAGGCCTTCAGAGAGCCTAAGTGGCCTGGGAGAGACTCCCTGTCAGTAAGTATCAGTAGTGTGACAGCCTAGCTGTCTCCCTCCCCATGGGATGATAAAGCTGGGGTCAGCTGCTCAGGCTTATCCACCCAGCCCTGTCTCTTAAACATCTCTGCCAGTTGAACACAAAACAAGGCACCTGGATCATAATCAGATCATCATCCATAAGGAGGAGATACTTTTAGCGAAGATAAAGCGTGTCAAATTTGCTTCTTTTAATACCCATATAATAAGCATTATTAAACATCCTGGTAATGCCTCACCTACTTGTGTTTTCAGTGTAAACTTTTAAATTTGGGGTTACACCTGTTTTAAAGAAGCTGGTGCTTAGACTGAAGTTTTCTCTAGCAGCAGATTGCCTATTTGATAGCTGCTTCAGTGTTGGTCAGTGCTTAGTAGAGAGTATCCATTAAGCTTTTCAGCCATTGTAAAATGAGATCAGAAGATTCCACCTTTTTTTCTGACATCATGTGATTATCAGACATTTATTTTAAGATTTGCTGAAATGTTAAATATTTATTTTATGACAGAGGATTAGACAGAAGAAGCTGTTTCTTATTTAAAGGGCTATATGCCTGGAGTAAAGTCAGCACTACTGCCTGTGTGCTGAAAGAATTTAAAACTTTATTTTTAAGGAGTTAAAAAAGGATTATCGTGCACTCTTGTGTTGTTACTTGCCCTAAAAAATTATGAATTGATGATAGTCTGCTTCAGCTGTCCAAATAAAAATAAGGAAGACTAGTTTAAAACAGTAAATATTAGATCTCCATTCTATTTGTGTATATAGATATATAGCTCTCTCTCTATCTTTTTATCTCTCTCTCTATATATATATATATATATATATTTACTTTATAAGCTCGAAATTCTGAAATCTCGAATTACAGAATCTCGAGCCCATAAAGCAAAAAATCCAAATATCTGAAACTACACAATCACGAAGCCCTAAATCCCGAAACCACAAAACCATGAAATTCAAACTCCCAGCACTTTAAAACACCATTACAGCACACACATACACAACTGAATAAGCACACACACCTACCCAAGCCCCCCTGCAGCCCCCATGTGGGGGGGGCTGCGCCCACCACACACCCCCTACTTAAATATTCTAACTCCAAGGTTGCACTATGTGCACACACATACACACACACACACACATATATATATATATATATATGTGTGTGTGTGTGTGTGTATATATATATATATATATATATATATATATATGTGTGTGTGCAACTACAAGCAGCACTGAGACCACAGCCAGGGCAGATTTGTTCCACTACCACTTCTCAACACAAAAGTTTGTTTGTTTGTTGCAACACCTACAGGTGCTTGCTTTCGATTGCACTCCACATGCAAAAAAGCTCAGCAAGACACTTGGTTGAGCAGCCAAAATGTTTCAAATGTATTGTCTTCCCAAGCACAGCATATATAATCAGCTCTACTTGAATATCAGCAAGTGTAGTTCACCTTCGTTACCATAGACTACAACTGCATTCATTAAAACCATCAAGTATTTATTCACATCGAACAATAACTTAAAAATAAAACAAAAATAAAAAATAGGACAAAGGATAAGCGCTTTCGGGTCTCCTCAATAACCCTTCATCAGATCCATGTGTACTGTGCAGTTAGTGCCTGTTTAAAAATTGCTCTCTACCAATAGAGTGCTAGATAACGGGTGATGTCACATCACACACATCTTCTCAAACCACGCCTCTTGAGCGCAGGTTTCATGGGAAATGTAGTGTTCAGTCCCGGTCTTCTATGAGCTTGTAGTTTTCCAATCCAATACATTTCTTCCTGCTCCAGTCTGTTGTTATCACCTCCCCTTTCCGAGGTTAAAACAATTCTAAGCACTCTGAACTTGAAATTATGTCCTTCATTGTCCCTGACATGTTTGGCCAGAGGATTCTTATAATCTTTGAGTCTGATGTCACTTATATGTTTGGATAGTTTCTCCTTAAATTGTCTTACTGTCTTTCCAACATAGAAATGGTCACATAATGAACATGTGGCCAAGTATACTATGTTTTTTGTGTTGCAATCAGCATAGAAACTGCAGGTGTATTTCTTTTTGGTAATGGGATGCTCAAAACTGTTCTCTGTACATATATACCTGCACATAGTACACTTTCTACATGGAAATGTCCCTCTTCTATCAGAGGTGACATGTGGTACTAAGTAGCCTTCTTTGCATAACCTATTTTTCAGATTACTTGCATTCCTGTAACCAAACTTAGGTATCTCTCCAACCACTTCTTTGCATTCTTCACTTGACAATAGTATCTTCCAGTTCCTTCTAATAATATTACATATCCCCTCAGTATCTGTTGTATGTGTGAGAATCATTTTAACTTCTCTTTGCTCATTCCTATTGTTTCTTGAAGGTGCACTATCTTGTTTACCTTGCAGGTATGGCTTACCTCTCGTTTCTCTTTCCAACAGCACATTGTGTCTCATTCTCACTATCTTTTCCTCTCTGTATCCTCTTGCCTCCAAGTGTCCAGACATATCATTCATAGCTCTGTCAAGGGTTACATCATTTGAATGTATCCTAGATGTTCTAAGGAATTGACCTCTCATAACATTTCTGTATGTATATTTTGGATGCATACTGTTCCTTGGTAGTATATTGTTCTTCCAACATTCTTTTTTAAATAAGCTGGTTTCTATGTTTCCTTCTTCATCTTGTAGTATTCTCACATCCAAAAAGTCCATTTGACTTTCATTACTCAAGATAGTAAACTCCAGAAAGTTGGTGCTGTTCTCCAAATATCTATGGAAATTGTTGAGCTCCATGACATCACCTTCCCATAAAATATAAATATCATCCACAAATCTCTGGTATATCTTTAGTCATTTATTCCAAGGGTTATTTTGATAAATGACTCTATCTTCCCATTGCGCCAACACTATGTTAGCATAGCTGTTGGCGCATGGTGTACCCATTGCCACACCACATAGTTGTATGTAGAGTTTACTGTTGAACATGAAGACATTGTTCTCAAGTATCAACTTCATTAGCTCACATATAACTGTGATTTTATTTTCTTCATAATCTCCTTTATTCAACATAAATTATCTTAATGCGGCTATGCTGAATGGCAGCTTATTTAAAAAAGAATGTTGGAAGAACAATATACTACCAAGGAACAGCATGCATCCAAAATATACATACAGAAATGTTATAAGAGGTCAATTCCTTAGAACATCTAGGATACATTCGAATGATGTAACCCTTGACAGAGTTATGAATGACATGTCTGGACACTTGGAGGTGAGAGGATACAGAGAGGAAGAGATAGTGAGAATGAGACACAATGTGCTGTTGGAAAGAGAAACGAGAGGTAAGCCATACCTGCAAGGTAAACAAGATAGTGCACCTTCAAGAAACAATAGGAATGAGCAAAGAGAAGTTAAAATGATTCTCACACATACAACAGATACTGAGGGGATATGTAATATTATTAGAAGAAACTGGAAGATACTATTGTCAAGTGAAGAATGCAAAGAAGTGGTTGGAGAGATACCTAAGTTTGGTTACAGGAATGCAAGTAATCTGAAAAATAGGTTATGCAAAGAAGACTACTTAGTACCATGTGTCAACTCTGGTAGAAGAGGGACATTTCCATGTAGAAAGTGTACTATGTACAGGTATATATGTACAGAGAACAGTTTTGAGCATCCCATTACCAAAAAGAAATACACCTGCAGTTTCTATGCTGATTGCAACACAAAAAACGTAGTATATTTGGCCACATGTTCATTATGTGACCATTTCTATGTTGGAAAGACAGTAAGACAATTTAAGGAGAGACTATCCAAACATATAAGTGACATCAGACTCAAAGATTATAAGAATCCTCTGGCCAAACATGTCAGGGACAATGAAGAACATAATTTCAAGTTCAGAGTGCTTAGAATTGTTCTAACCTCGGAAAGGGGAGGTGATAACAACAACAGACTGGAGCAGGAAGAAATGTATTGGATTGGAAAACTACAAGCTCATAGAAGACCGGGACTGAACACTACATTTCCCATGAAACCTGCACTCAAGAGGCGTGGTTTGAGAAGATGTGTGTGATGTGACATCACCCGTTATCTAGCACTCTATTGGTAGGAGCAATTTTTAAACAGGCACTAACTGCACAGTACACATGGATCTGATGAAGGGTTATTGAGGAGACCCGAAAGCGCTTATCCTTTGTCCTGTTTTTTATTTTTGTTTTATTTTCAAGTTATTGTTTGATGTGAATAAATACTTGATGGTTTTAATGAATGCAGTTGTCGTCTATGGTAATGAAGGTGAACTACACTTGCTGATATTCAAGTAGAGCTGATTATATATGTTGTGCTTGGGAAGACAATACATTTGAAACATTTTGGCTACTCAACAAAGTGTCTTGCTGAGCTTTTTTGCATGTGGAGTACAATCGAAAGCAAGCACCTGTAGGTGTTGCAACAAACAAACAAACTTTTGTGTTGAGAAGTGGTAGTGGAACAAATCTGCCCTGGCTGTGGTCTCAGTGCTGCTTGTAGTTGCATTCATACTCTGTTTTTTCAGCAGTACACTCCTGTTTGGTTCTTGTTTTGTCATGTTTGGATATATATATATATATATATATATATATATATATATATATATATATATATATATATATATATATTAATGCAGGATCCATTGATTAGTACACAGTCAGGGTCTGTGTGTAGAATAAATCTTGTTTCTGTACAGCATCTATTAATTTTGACTGCTACCCTTGGAGTACTTGTATTTCTTGTGTAGACTTTTTTCTTCCTGAAACTTTAGGATAGTGTATAATTGTGTCTGAACATGACAGATCATATTAAAAAGTGCCTTTCATCAAACACAGCTGGGGTAACTAATGGGTCCCTCAGGGCATCCTCTTCTCTAAGGAGTTTTGCTCCGTGATATTAAAGCATTTAAATCACTGCATTACCAAGTATACATTTCGATCACTACAAACTGGACAGTATAGTAGCATCATTTAAGGATGCTGACATATTACACGTGGAGGCTAGATAAACTAAGTAGGGTTGAAATGCAGTATCATGAAGTTCAAGTGTTAGGGACCAATGTGTTGTCTCTTTAATCAGAAAGTATACAGATTTGCTGATGTGGTACAATGGGGTATGTTTAATTTGTCCATTGAATTTACTGTCCTCTGATACACCTCAATGATTTCCTCGATTTTTGCATGGAGTGCTGCATT
This sequence comes from Protopterus annectens, assembly GCF_019279795.1. NCBI lineage: Eukaryota > Metazoa > Chordata > Ceratodontiformes > Protopteridae > Protopterus > Protopterus annectens. The sequence continues at coordinate 32,161,341 of NC_056728.1, read as the reverse complement.
TCATAGTATTCACACAAGCCAATTAGTGCAGTTAGAAAAGGTGCAGAGATTTTTGACAAGAAAAATCCAAGGATTGGAAGACAGGGACCACTCCAAGAGAGTTTGGATGGCGCAGTGGTGCAGCGGTAGCATTGTCCCCTCACAGCAAGAGGTTCTCCGGTTCAATTCTTGGCTGGGGTGCCTTCTGTGTGGAGTCTGCATGTCCTCCCTGTGTTTGTGTGGGTTTCCTCCGTGTGCTCCTGTTTTCTCCCATGTTGCAAAAACATGCATCTGGAGTGTTTCTCCTGGGCCTCTGCTGAAAATTGGCTTTGTTCCAAGTCAGACTTTTCCAGTTAACAAATGTTAAATAAATAAATAAATTATCATATTCAATGGCTTATAGTTTTCTCAGCATTAACTTCTGCCTTGTCTTTACAGCAGTGCTATATGCAGTTCAATTATAAACTCTCTAGGACACATAGCCAGAGATCTAGAAAGGAAAGGAAAAGCTCCTGAGAATAAATATTAAGTGGGAACAAATGGGCAGGTTCATGCATGAAATAAAGACATTCAAACTTCTTAAAATTCATTTGGTTGCAAACTTGGTACTACAACCTAAGACCTGTGAACCTATGGAAAAGGAGTAAGACGGTTTGGCTGCTGTGCCTTTTGCTGTGTCTCTTGCTCCGTCACCTCCACACTGCTGTATAGCCTGTAGCTAATATTGCTGCACCTTGCTAATATTGATGGTGGAAAAAGTATATGTGTATATTATCTCCTTTTGTTAGCGCTATGATACCTTGCATTGAGAGTAAATGTATTTAGAGATACTGTAAGCTAAGTTTCCCACATGCTGTTCAGTGCTGCCTGTGATAGGTTGGAAGACTGCTAGCTTCTGGTGGCATTGTTCATTGAAGTGTTGATGTCATGTAGTCCAATCTCGCCTTCATTCTTACCCCTGGGTTCGGAGCCAAACCTCGGCTCCTACTCGATCATACTCTAGCTCAAAGTCTTCAATTGGCTCGTGGCTAAGAGGTATTTATCATGTAAATGGCCCATTCCTTAGATCTCGTTTGCCGCTCATTACGCTCAGACATGGTCTTGCTTTTGGCAGTGGCTGAGTATACTTTTTCTAAAGTTTTGGATATTTGTTGATCATAAAAAGCTATTTTCATAGCTACTGTGTGTGTCTTGTCTCTTGCTGGTTGTGTGGCCTTTTTCTTTGGCCGTTTGTTGGCATCACATCCACTCCCTTTCTTCCCACTGGCTAGGCCCGTTTCAGTTAGAGGACCTAGTCCTCCCCATTGTTTTCCATGTGGTCTCTTTGTGTTGTGCTTCTGTTACTTGTAACTTATTTAGTGTTTTTGACGTTTGATAATGGTGTTGTCCTGCCTTTATTTCCCCCGGGCTAGACCCATTTAAATTAGAGAACCTAGTCCTCCCTGTAGTTTTTGTTTCCATCGGTTACTAGGCCGTTTTTAGTTAGAGGCTCTAGTTTCCCGAACGGGATTTAGTTAGGTCTTTTGTGTGTACGTGTGGTTTTGCAGCTTGTCTGTGTGTGTGTACTCCTTATACAGCATGTCTAAGGATTCTAAGGAACACAGGCCTTCGGGCTTTAAGAAGTGTATTGAATGCAACAATAAAATGTCTTTGACTGATGGGCACTCCGTGTGCGTGTACTGCTTGGGGGCTATTCACCTCCAAGAGTCCTGCTTGTTTTGATTCCATCAGTCCCCGTGTGCTACAGTAGAGGAAGAACAAGCTCATTCTGAAAGGACTGCTTAAACACTCCTTCGAGGAAGTCTTGGCTAAGTCTTCCACTGCCATATCCTCTCCAACTAAAAAGGACAAAAAGACTGCTAAGAAGCGCTCTCCAGCTCCTTCTGTTTCGTCGGAGCCACCAGAGAAAGTTGCTAGAACAGCTTCTTCTTCTTCGGCTCCATTGGCTTTGGTGCCGAAAGAAGGTGGTCTATTCACTAAGTTTGTATTGGCTCCCAGCCTTTTGGAGCCGGTCACGGATATTTTGGTTTGGAGCCAGTCTCCAGTTATTCGACTTGGATTCTCCTTCACGTCAGTCTCCGTCTGTAGGGAGATCCAGATCTCCAACTATATCCTCCAGGTCCTCGAGGTTCCTTTCCGATGAGGACGTTGATAGAGTGGTGAAGAAACTGCTTCAGTCATCGGTGCTTGCCAAATTGATTTTGCCTCCGACCCAGTCGGCTTCAGAGACCATGGCCCCTTCATCATTTGTTGATCCTCCTCCGAGCCTTTCTCAGCCCTCAGAGCCAGAGTTGTCGGTTCCGTCAGGTGCCATTAGGTCAGTTCCAGTAGCTTCACCTGGCCTCTCTGTTCCGATTTCCACTCCGACCCTGTCGGTTCCGTCCATGAGGTCGAGGGTCCACAGTTCCCCAGTCGGACCTGAGGGGGAGGGCTCGGATCGATCTTCATTGGTTCCGAGCCTTCCTCTTGGTGCTTTGGCTTGGGTGAGCTTGGACCTGACATCATCTTCGGACCACATCTCCTCGGCGCCGAGGGTTACTACCGTATCCTCTACAGTTAGTTGACCTTTGGAGCCAGGGGATCAGCTTTCAAGATTATGAGGAGCGTGCTGGCCAGTTCGTCAGCTGCATCCTACAGCACTGACATTCTGCCCCCTCCGGCACCGGTGTCAGTTTCAGATCACCCTCTATCCATGGACAGTGGAGACCCAACGCCTTAGGATACCTCAATGAGTGGCCCCCAACATTCTGATGTCTCCCCAGAGTTTTTGCCTGAGGAGCCTGTCAGAAAGAGATTGTGTAAGAGGAAACCCTTCGACTCCCCGGATGAGTCTCTCATGTCGGACACCGACTTCGAGGAGTCAGAGGGGTCCCCCAAGTCGTCTTCTGAAGATATATCTTTTTCAGATATCTTGGAGATCTTGAAGCAGAGAGGCAGCTGGCCCTCCAAATCCCCTTCTGATGAGGAGTCAGTGGTCCTGAAGGCTTTCGGGTCTCAACCTTCCACCTCTTGGGTGTCTCCCCATTTCGACGGGCTACTAGATCTCATCTGTCGTAAGGTGTGGGAAACTCCTGACACTGTGGAACCGGTCCCTAGGAGACCCAGTACGTTTTTGTCTGCTCCCACAGACAAGGAATATCTGACAAAAGGCATTCCAGTAGATGCCATAGTGGTGGCAGCAGGCACCAAGAAGGAACTTGCTGAAACTTCGTCTACCGTCCATCCGCCTAACAAGGAGTCCCGGGCCATGGACAGGTATGGGAAGCATGTGTTTACCTCAGTGGCCTTTACTCTGCAGTCGCTGAACTACTTGATGCATTTTGCAAGGCTCCAGAGAGATCTCCTGAAAGAGCTAGGAGATTCTCTACAGCGTAACGTGTCTGATGCCGTGGCACAGAAGGTCAGTGCACAGATGTCTACCCTAAATGCCCTTAGCAACTCCTCCATGAGGCTGATCTCATATGCAGCCGATGGAGCGAGCAGGGGAGCGGGTTCTGGAGTTGCTCTTAGGAGACACTCGTGGATGTGTCTGTGTAATTTCACTAAGGCCTTCAAGTCTAGGTTCAGCAACGCCCCATTTGATGGTTCATCGTTATTCGGAACCAGTGTGAAGGACATTCTCACTAGGTGTGAGCAGGAAGGAAAAACCTTGTCTGCCGTGGGAGTCTTGTTTTTCCATGCTTTCTAGACCTTACCCCAAGGGCCAGAAGGATGGGAAAATGTGGTTCAGGAAGTCGCAGAGGTTTTTTCAGGACGCACAAAGTGATTCTCCCTTCAAAGGCAGGGGAGGGGGTGGAAATTCAGGTAGACACCACCCTAGAGGCAGAGGAGGCCCACGTAACCAGGGAGACTGTGATTCCTTTTGCAGTTCTCCCTACCAGTGCTCCTGAAAGGAGGCCTGACTGTGCATCTCTGGAGCTGGTCAGGGGTCGCATTTCTTTATTCCCAGAAGCCTGGCAAGATGTCACCCAAGACGAGTGTGTTTTAAAGATAATTTCCATAGTTTATCATATTCCCTTCTCTTCTCCTCCCCCACCAACCAAGAGAATTCCAGAAGTTCCACCCAGTCGCAGGGATTCTGCAACTTTAGAAATATAAAAGTTGCTTTCAAAGAGAGCCATCCAGCCTGTCCCCACAGACCAAGTAGGATTAGGGACTTACTCCAGATTCTTTTTGATGCTGAAAAGAACAGGGGACATGAGACCCATCTTGGATCTCCGCTGATTGAACCTACATGTAAAAAAAGTCCACGTTCCGCATGGTCACCTTACAGTCAATACTCCCTCTGTTAGGGAAAGATGTGTGGATGTGCTCCATCGACCTCAAAGTTGCTTACTACCATATCAAGATGAACAGCACATCAAGAAGTCATCTACGCTTCTGGCTGGGAGCCAGTCATTTTCAGTTTCCTGCCCTGCCCTTTGGTCTCACCACAGCCCCCAGGGTGTTCACCAAATGCATGACAGTGGTAACGGCTCACTTGAGACGTCAGGGATTCCAAGTGTTTCCGTACCTGGACGACTGGCTCCTTTCTGCCACCACCAGACATCTACTGTTGCAGACCAGGGACGCCACCATTACACTGTGCCAAAGGTTAGGAACTACTCTAAATTGGGAAAAATCTGCCTTGTTGCCCTTGCAGCATGTCACTTTTATCGGCGTCAAACTAGATATGGTGCTCATGAGGGCCTTCTTACCAGAAGAGAGAATTCAGGCTCTACAACAGCAGGTCTACACCTTACTACCATTGAGAAAGGTCAAGGCAAAAGTGGTCCTCAGGTTATTAGGGACCATGGCTGCCACGATCATGCTAGTTCCCCTTGCCAGACTACACATGAGGGTTCTTCAGTGGCTGCTTTTCGCCCAATGGTCACTACAGTATCTTCCACTCTCCCATTCTATTCTGATTACGGACACGTGCAAGCAGGATCTAAGCTGGTGGCTTCAGGCCAGCAATCTGAACGTGGGTAAGTCTTTTGTACCATCTTCTCCAGTTGCCACGGTAACCAGGGATGCCTCCCAGATCGGGTGGGGGGACATTATCTCGGCAGGACAGTCCAAGGCACTTGGCAGGATCATGAGACCCATTTGCATATCAATGTCTTGGAGATGAGAGCAGTGCTATTAGTGTTGCAAGCACTTCAGAGCTTTCTCCCTCTAGGGACAACTGCAATTCACTCAGACAACATGTCAGTGATATGGTATCTGAACAAGCAGGGAGGAACCAAGTCATACCCCATTTGCAGAGAGGCACTTCGAGTTTGGCAGTGGGCGGTGTCTTCCCAGTACTTTCTAGTTGCAATGCATATACCGGGGAAGTTCAACGTGATTGCCGACAGGCTGAGCAGAGCTATCCTAATGCCTCACGAGTGGTCCCTGAACAAATATGTTGTGGAGAAGACATTCCGCAGATAGGGTCAGCCTTGCTGCGATCTATTTGTCAGCCCCCTCAGTGCTAAATGCAGCAGCTACTTCACCCTTATCCCCCCGGAGGGGGAGACACCCAGGGATGCTCTGTTTCACGATTGGCCCTCCGGTCTTCTCTATGCCTTTCTACCATTTCCTCTGATATCAAAGGTCATTCAGAAAGCACAGTCTTTGGGAAGCAAAATGATCCTGATTGCCCCACACTGGCCTTGTCAGAGTTGGTTTCCCTTCCTTCAACCCTATCTAATGGACGATCCCTGGATTCTGGACCCAGATCCAGATCTGGTGACTCATATGTCACGACAGTTCCATCCCTCCATCCAGACCCTCAAGTTGACATCTTGGCTGCTCCAGTTCCGTCTCTAGTCAGGCTTCATGGTTTTTCAGCGGAAGTGGTCCACATTCCCTCTTCTTCCCACAAGCCTTCTACCAGGAAGATTTATTCCAGTAAGTGGAAGAGATTCTCCATTTGGGCCCGTGAAAGACATATTGATCCTTATACAGCTCCTATTTCGGAAATATTAGAATTTCTTTCTCAACTGTTCAGTCAGGGATCAGCTGCAGCAACCATACAATTGGCAGTGATTTGTACCTTTCACGTTGCTAATCAGCCCAACCTTATGGCTCATGGGCTTTGTAGGGCCTTTCTGAAAGGGATAATGTTACTCCGACCTCTAGTCTTTGATCCAGTAATGCCATGGGACCTCAGTTTTGTTTTACAGAAGCTCACCTCAGCTCTCCTTGAGCCCGCAGCTACGTGTGACCTAAAATTCTTGTCAAGGAAGCAGTATTTTTGGTAGCCATAACTTCAGCTAGGCGGGTCTTTGAGCTCCAAGCTTTGTTGATTAAGCCACCTTATTTGATATTTCACAAAGACAGGGTCTCCTTAAAAACCAATCCTTCTTTTATTCCAAAGGTTGCTTCTGTTGTCAATATCAACCAATCCATTGAGTTGCCTGTGTTTTTTCTTGAATTTTCTAACAAGGCAGAATTTAAGTTTCATCAGCTAGACGTTCATAGACAATTGCGTTTCTGTTTACATAGGACAAAACATTTCAGGAAGTCAGATCAAGTGTCTGTTTCATTTTCAGACACTAGACGTGTGGTTCCTGTTTCTAAAGTAACCTTGTCTCGCTGGATCTCCAATTGCATCTCATTTATTTATGGTTCCAATGGCAAAGAATTACCCTTTAAAGTGAAGGCTCATTCTACACGATCTGTGGCTACCTCTGCTGCATTTCAGGCTAGGATGTCTATGGATGATATTTGTGCTGCAGCAACATGGGCTTCGCCTCATACTTTTATTAGTCACTACAAATTAGATCTGGTCTCTAGAGGCAGATCTTCTTTTGGTTCTACAGTGCTCAAGAGTATTTTTCACTGAGCCACCCAAGGTCAAGGTGCTAGGGACGCTGTCCCAGGGGTAAGAATGAAGGCGAGATTGGACTACATAACATCAAGAAGTTATGTACTCACCATAACGCTCGATGTATGTAGTCCATCTCGCCTTACATTCTTACTAACCCCTCCTCCTACCCCCTCCTTGAGGACCTGGAGGTATAGTCTCTAGGTGTCAGTAGTCCTTTCGGTTAGGGTTGTTCTTCTTCTCAGTATGTATGTGTGTGTGTGTGTGTGTGTGTGTGTGTGTGTGTGTGTGTGTGTGTGTGTGTGTGTGTGTGTGTGTGTGTGTGCACTTGCAGCAAACAAGATCTGGGGAATGGGCCTGTTGTATGATGGGATACCTCTTAGCCATGAGCCAATTGAAGACTTTGAGCTAGAGTATGGCCGAGTCGGAGCCGAGGTTCGGCTCTGACCCCAGGGGTTAGAATGTAAGGCGAGATGGACTACATACATCGAACGTTATGGTGGGTATATAACTTCTTGTTCACTCTGTGGCTAGTGCTTACTAATGTGTACCTTGTCTTCTTTCCATTTTTTTCTGTTAACTAATAACTTACTGCACAGTACTCAAAAGATTTAATTCATAACTGTGAAAATTAATGTATTTTTATTAGAAGTACCTACATAGCTAGCCCATTTGGTACAGAGCTTAACAGAAAACCAAGATGGCTACAGATCAGTTCACAAGCAATGGTTTAAGACCAATAAAGCATAACATCTCTTTTTATACTAAATTACCACATTGATGATAACCCACAGATCACTGATGGCATTATAAGAGATCTGGGGACACAGGTTGACAGCAACCTCTCTTTCGACCACCACATTGCCACTGTGGTCAGAAAGTCCTTCTGTGTGGCACATCTCATTACTAAGGGTTTTGCATCCAGTAAGAAAGAGGTCATCATCTCTCTCTACTCTTCCCTCATTAGACTAGTCATCGAGTATAATGCCCCATTTGGCATGTACCTCACTAAACACCTGCAACAGCTGGAAAGGCGTCTAAAGTACCTCACAAAGAGAATCCTAGGTCTTAAACACATGCCCTACATGAACAAACTCAAGAAACTCCAGCTTTTCTCTGTCTCATATCATCTATTAAGAGGCAGACTCTGCTTGGCTTAGAAAGCCATGTCTGACCCAGCTCTGTTAGAAATGTTGCACCTAATGTAATCCCAGTCCCAGTGCACCACATGCTCCAGGGACCTCAGCCTCATTACCACAATCAACAGAACATGCTGGAGGGAAAGGTTCATAACCCAGAGACTGCCCATGCTCTGGAATATACTTCCCATACATGTCAAACAAAGCACCTCACTGACCCTTGTCAAGAGAAATCTTGATGAGTGGATGGGAAATAGAAAGTTCACCCTGGGGATCACTCCCATGGCTTTACTTGATAGAGGCACCGGGAACTAAGAGGCATGATGCCAGGGCAGTTCTATGGACTAGACTTCTAAAGGCTCCAAGGCCGTTGGCCCAGTACACACCGATGAAATAACAAGCAAAGTACCATGGCATGAGAAACAGTCAGGCTTTTATGAATGGGGGGGGTCTAGGATAAGATCCCATAACCTCATTTACATACAGTATTAACTCTTTAGTGAGTAAAAGCCTACCATAGCCTCAGGTCCATATCTCTCAACTCTCCAGATTTTCACAGAATGTCCAGATTTTTTCCAATTATATTTGGTCTGTTTCTCTTAAAGTTGTGTTTTTTCTGGGAAACCACTGGCAAATCACTGAGGATTCGGAAAATAATGAAACACATTTGAGTTTCAGACTTCATACTCTCCAGAAAATTCATGCTAACAAAAAAAATGTTATTTTATCTACTTTCTAAGTCTGCAAGAGGAGTATTTAAAATTGTCCCTATTTTGGGGCTTTTGTACCCCCCATTAATTATGGCTTTGTCCATATTTCTTACTGTTAAGAGGTTGAGAGGTATACTTAGATTTGTTACCATACCAGCCACTATGTAGTAAATAAAATGTATGAAAGTATATGTAAATGGGTCTTTCTTTCTCTATCAGTGAAATTACTGTGCATAAGACACAGCAATTTTCTATGCCACAAATTTCTTGCTTAAGGTTAACTCAAATAAAAATATTGGCCCATCTTGTATATGTTTGAAAAAATTTGACTGGCTTCCCAGTGAAGAAAGGAGGGGGCTAATTTCTATCTTCCAGTGTAAGTTTGTTACCAGATTTACTAAAGGATCTGTACACAGCATAAAGGACATTTGATCAATGAGGCTTATATGACTTCTCAGAGCTTTCTACCCCCTTGCTTTTATTGTTGTAATGGGCTTTATGTTAAAAAGAAAAAAAAATCTCTGCAATGAACATTGCCAAAAGTAAGTGATGAAAAGTAAGACAAAAACACCAAAATACCAGTAACTACTTGCCTTGCCCACAAACATGGCTCTCAATACAACGCATTCTAATACTGACCCATGAATTCTATCAAATGCCAAGCTGCGAGTGAAGCCTGCCATACTCCCAAACTAAAAATAAAATAAATACCTCCAAGGTGTGTACACTGCAAAAGGAAATCATGTTGTCTTATATATACACCATGCTTTGCCTTAATCCTTTCTTCAGCACCATTTCTTAAGTTCTCTCCACTTCTGTGCCTCAGTTGTCCCTATCCACTTTCAGTTCCACCTCCATGGACACAACAGTACTGTTGCCCACTTTGAAGAACTGTTAAACAGTATATGTTTGACTTTTATTTTCCAAATTTAAGAAGGCACAATACTTGCAAACCATACTTAAGTTTAGTGAAAGAGGTTTAAGACTTCCTTTTTAGTGATTGATATGCCAAGCTTCATCCTTATCCTGAAAAATGTTCACCTAACTGGAGGTGAGGGGACTTTCAATGAATATCATACTTGTCCAGCATTACTTTTAGATATAGCTGTTGCAGTCAGTTACCATATTGTGCATTTTTAGTGATACTCAGTGTTACTAATGCAAATACTGTTTTCTTTGTGCCTTTTTGTATCCTTTTTAACAAGTAGATTTTTGTACGTATGGTTAGTGTGCCCCTTGATGTATAAGATGCCATGAAACCCACTGCCTTTGAATACTTGCCACTTCAGTTAATATCTGATGGATTTACATTGATCAGTCATATCTTGTTTAATTGACATAGGATTCATAGTATCATAGGTTTATACTAGGGTAACAACCACTAAGGCCCTTAAAACCTTAGCTGTACAACTCAAATATGGCCTACACATTTGATTTATATAAGTGGTGATTTACTGACTGCCTCTGTCCATCAGAGTCTTAGGAGCCAGACCAGGGTTAAATTTCCAGTTGTGCTAAAAAGGGATGGGGAGGAACTGTGATTCACATGGATGGGGAGGAGCTGTGATTCACATGAATGGGGAGCCTGTTCCAGAGAATGGGAATTTTCTGAAACACATATCTGTCTCACCAACATGTTCTGTTTATGCCACACGCAAAGTTTAGGTTTTGTATTCTAGTAGTTCTGATGCTGTTTGTTTTGTGGATATGCAAATGGTTCATCAAAACAGAGTGCTGGGATGCCCTGTATGCCAGACAAAGATCGCCTCTCAGAAGTTTGTATGATACCGAGTATAGAGGCAAGGATTTGCAGCAGTCAGCATAAGACATTGTGTTAACTCCATGTTGTCCTTTTGTAAGGAACCTTTGTGGACACTCCAGTTGCTGCATGTGTTTGGTCAGGTACATACTGAAGGGTGCATTATACTTCATGACAGGTCTGATGAGGGCTAAGTACAGTGGTATTATAACCTCTCTGGACCAAGATGCCATGCCCTTGCTTTTAAGCTGAGCAACACAGAAGGGTTTTATTACTACCTTGGACACATGCTAGTTGAAGGCTAGGTTACTGTCTACATGAATTCCCAGATCCCTGACAGGTGAATCAACTTTTAAGGGTGTTTAATTCATGATGTATTTAGCTGGGATGGTAGGCTTCCCAAAAGGTACTATAATGCATTTCTTGGTATTGACGTTTAAGGCATGCATTTGTCTTTATTAGACCTCCTGAATAGTGTTCTCATCTAGGGGGATTTAGTGACTGCTCGCAGTTTGAAATCATCTGTGAACTTGATCAGCCTAAGGCCTTTGACATTGGCTTTGACATCCAAGAAGTAGATGCCAGAGAGGAGTGGAACCAGCACAGAGCCCTAGGGGACTCCACTGGTAACAAGGCTATTTGCGGAGGTGGTCTCACCAATTCTAACTTCTTGGGTCCTATTAATGAGTCAGCTAGCTATCCAGGGTGTTGTAAAGGGGCTTATACCTAGTTCCAAAAGTCTGTTGATAATGCCTGAGTGGGGTATTGCATCAAATGTTTTATCCAGCTTTAGGTAGACAGAATGCACTGTTTTCTTCTCATCCATTGCCTTAGTGACCTTTTCAAAGAAGTCCACCAGTTTCAGTTAGCATGACTTTGGCTTTATCAAAGGAAACTGTGATGGATCCAGTGTCTTGAGGTCTCCTATGTCCTTGTTAATAATTCCAGTGATAATTCTTTCCATGGCTTTGCTAACAAGTCTTGTCAGACTAATGGATCTGTAATTTCCAGGATCTGTTGAAAGTCCTCCTTTATGAAGGGGGATGATGGTTGCAGTCCTCCATTCACATGGCACAGAGCCTGTTTTAAGACTATAGTTAAATAATGACTCCAGGGGTCTTGATAAGTCATAATTTAGACTATTCAGGAGGCATCCTGGGATGTTATTAGGGCCCATAGTGGTCATGTTCTTGGTTTAATGAGTGCAGCCAGTACACGCTCTCTAGCTGGAGGGGTTATGTTTGAAGGTATTTTTAAGGGGATGGTTAGGGGTGAGAGAGGGATAAAGTTGGAACTGAACTTCTCCACTAACAGGTTTGCTATATCAGCAGAATCAGTGGATATGGCACCATTAACCACCAGTTCAACACACTGATGTGTGCATCCATTGAGGTTTCTGACATAGCTGTATGTTGGCTTTGCTTGACCTAATTATCCCTCTTAGTTGCCTATTTACTTTGATGAGAGAGTTTCTATTTTTATGGGAATTAACCTTCCTGATTTTTGCTTTTATTTCCTTTCATTGTATGTTCTGTTTAATTTGTGATGCCACTAGGGTGGTTTGTTTCTAGGACTAGTCCTGGGCTTACTTCTGGTAGGTACAACAGACTTTATGCAGCCATTGCCATGGTGGTACAGAGATTGAGAGCCATTCAGCATAGGCTGCTATGTTCTCTGGGTTTGTCAAGCATTGAATTTTGGCAGTCCATCACTTAAAAAAAGGTGAGTTGCCTTGGAATAGTTCCTAACATTTACTGGTTTTAATTGGATTTCAGAGTTGATTTTTGATTTCAAAGGAGACAGCTTTATGGTCAGACATTACCAGGGTGTGTTCATCACCTCTATTAACCCTAGAAAAAAATCACATTCCCTAGTAGTGATGCTGAAAATACCACCAAAAAGTCCTACACTGTTTTTGCGGGGTGGGAGACAAGCCTCCCTGCTCATACCTCCATTGTCCCCACACTCCCAGTCTCTATATTTACATACTCTGGGATCACACTGACTGAGAGAAAATGGGTGGGGTATAAAACTAAGTGAAACAACATTTTTTTAGTCTACAAGTTTAGCAAAACCAAAGCTCAACATGTATAGCAAAGTTAACTTTGATGTACTGAACAGTCTTTCTTCTGCAGCATTTTGTAAATGTAGTCTCCCTTGTCATTATTACACTTGGAATGAATGAATAAACAAACAAACTTCTGACGTCCACTGACCCCTCACCTAATACAACATCAGTCATTTGTTTTTCCCCTTTGTGGTTCCCAGTTGGTATAACAATGTACACTCAATTTGTGCTGAGAACAACCATTCTGCTTCCATTACTAAGGAAAACATGTCTATCCCTATTATTTTAGACGTGTCACATTTTGTAAGTGTCACATATATTATGTTTCCTTGTGCTTCTAACACTTTATAGTTTATAGCTTTGTACCTACTTGTTACATCAATTTCTGTAGTCTCTATGCAGTTATTAAGCTGTTATTTGGTCATCGGCTGGATTTGTAACTGAATATTCTTGTCTGCTGGTCATTGCTAGCTGGTGACTTGCCATAGTAATGGAAGTTGGCATACCTCATAACAAGAAACAATGCCAAAAATAATGGGGTGACAAAGGCCCAACATTAGGGATACATTTTAAATATTTTTACAAACAGAAAGTTGATAGAATGCTAGGTTTTGCATATACATGCATTTTTCTGAAGGATATGAAGTCTGAAACTCAAACGTTGGTCATTATTTATTGACTGCAATCCTCTTTGATTTGCCAGAAAATCACAAAATTTATACGGAATATACCAAAAATATGAGGCAAAAATCTGGATGACTGAGAGTTATGTAGCAAAGCAAGCTGAAGAAGTGAGTCTGGTATTTATCAGTTACAGGATAAGTAAGCTGGATCAAGTCCCTTTTCAGTTATGACCTATTGCACAATGGAACAAAAATAGTATCACATATAAAAACTACAGGAGCAGCATAGATACAAATCTACAAAGTAATATGTGCAACAAAGAAATGAAGTACATTGAAAAACATTATCCAGCAGTAAGATACAGTGAGGCTGACTGCAAAAAGTTGTCCCATCAGACTGTAATTGTCCAGTGATAAGGGAGAGCAGATGTCAATTAATAAAGCAATTTTCTCAAGGCTATTCCTAAGAAGAGGGATTTCTGGAACATTAAGGAGTACTGCAGACTAGATAAGTAAGATTTATTGGCATGGAAATGGGAAGATTTATGAAGATTCCTCATGGAACAAATAAAGATTATTTGAACAATCTCCAGCAAATGTGAATTGCCCCATATATAAACAAAGGTATAAGTACAGGCAAAGCCCACTGCAGGGTGACAGTGTAAAGTTATGCAATTAAAAATGATATGCCTGACAGGTCGGCCAGGGTAGGGGGATAAAGTGGCATTTTGCCAGCTGTCTTATCCCGAGGGAGGAACATGGTTTTCCATTCAGGGCTGCCAGTTCTCTGTGGATAGCATGGATTCTTCTCTTGCACAAATCATGCATTGGTGTAATTATGCAATGGATGTTAGTGGGGATATTAGGTAATGTGTAGGGAAAAAAAGATTGTAACTGTCCTTACCAGGTCTATCAGATCTCCTTTCTTTCTGTTCCTTGTGCACTTATACTAAGACATCCCTACTGATGTGGTCTTGGAACATGATGGGGTAAGCTGGAGAGATACTGGGGTTGTCAGAGTAGAAGATTCAGAAATGACTGCAGGTCATGCCTGATGAATAGTTGTAGGGGAAACCAAAAAAAAATTGACAGAGTATTGTCAAGTAGGATTTGATGCATCTCATTTTGATGCTGCCGTCTTTTATGGGGTCTTGCTATTTATGAAAGCCCTGGGTAGATGATAACATACTCCAGAAAATTGACAGATACCGATGCATACAAATTAAAAGAACAAGGAAACAAAATACAAGAACATCCACTGACTAGCGGTAGTCATTCTGGATGTAAATGGGGACATATAAAGCCCCAGTAGACTATCAAGCATTCCAGTATGTTATCTAACATTATTATTAAGCATGCATGAGGCAAATGCAAGTGTGTTGATGGTCTTGATAAAAACCTTAAGGAAACACAGATGGCCGCACAGTATCTTATTGGTCTTGCCGGGTCATTTGTGTATTAATAAAGCATTGACACAGCAAGAGTGCTTTAGCAGACTCATTTGCTAAATTTTGCTTGAATTCCTTATAACTTATTCAACATTAGAGGCAGACATTTGTATATACAACCATGACAGTGCCTGGCCAATGCATAATATGTCTTTAGTAATCTGTAAATGTGTCAGCCATTCCAAAATCTATATTTTCTGTTGAGGGGCTAGTATTCTCCTAATGGAATATTTGTGAGGTCCAGAATTGAATGGCAAGCATCCCAGTGATTTCTTGCTTCCAAAAGTTGGTTAACTAGCCATTTTTAAATGCACTTATTGTAATGAGATTTATAGTCTATTCCAAACTCACTTCAGTGATGTTCCTTTAGTTGCTCACAATAGATAACTGTAATAAGTAACATACAGTAATATGCTTCTTACAGTAATGACTGTGTTTTTGGACTGGTTGATAAATTGATGTAATTTTTTTCAGGTTATGGGTGTTGTTGGACCCTCTAGTGTGGCAGATGGATTGCCTCTTCTTCATCTAAGTCCATATCTTTCTCCACCACTACCATTCAGCACTGCAGTTGTAAGGCTTGTAGCATTGCAGATACAGGTAAGGAATGCTCCTACTGAGACTGAAAGCAAACTTTATTTGTAAATGTATGTGTGTTTGTGTATGGCATCCCCTAATTTACTTGAATTGTCATTTACTTGACAGCTTTTTTGCTGACTTAATTTGGTCAATGAGAAAGCTGTTAATATTTGTGCAAGATCTCTATAATACCAGGACCGAGGATTATAAACCAAAAATTCCATGCAAACCCTGAAAGTGGTATGTAAAAAAAAAAAGTAAGGAAAGAACAAATGACCAGGAAGCCATGAATCAACTACTGGAGTATTTGATAGGTTAAAACAACACAGTTAAGCGCTTTCGTCTTTATAACTTCTTCAGAACTGTGTCATACAGTAAAAGGAACAATTCTTATAGTAAATTACAGGCTTATTATCAAAATGTTGAAATTCACATGGTCGACAGTCATAATGTCAAAAATCATTACACCGAACGTTCAAAATACTGAAAAAAAATGTCAAAGTTTAAATGGTCGAAAAACATCTGCAAGACTAACAGTAGCATTTTTGCGGTGGCTGTGCCCCCATGCCCCCCACACCCCCTACTACTTATATATTACAACTCCGAGATTGCACAACAGTGCTGACAAGGGTATATCCTTGCCTGTTGTCAACAATGTTGACAGGTTATTTGTATGCACCTCCTGTCGACCAAATGAACTACTTAATATTCATGTGTCGACCATATGGGTCGATCAGATGAACGTTAGACCATATGAATTTCTAACTTTTGATAGTAAACTGTAAATTACATCATTACATACCTTAAGAAATAACCAATAATAAAAAAGGCTGTAAAAAAACTGTTAAAAAATCAAAGAATTTAAATGCACAGTATACTCTAAACACAAAATAAATTTTACAGTTTGGAAGCTCTTAGCTTCAATTCACTCACAATAGACACACATTCATTTAGACCAGCATTTCACAATGGTAAAATAGGTCATTCAGACCAGTTACACAGTGAGTAAAAGCATCAAATTATATAAAAAAAACTTATAGACTAAACCAAATCAAGATCAAGGCCAAAATCACATAAGTCAGACATCGAGCATTCACTATCATTGCATCACCAATAAAAATACTTTTACCAGTGTTATGTAAGTGGTCTGAATGACCTGTTTTATGATCATGAAATGTTGACTCTATCATATATCAGGCTTGAGGGGCTCGCCTTGTATGAATAAGTGATTGGAGGAGTTTTATTCTCTTCATGTAAAAAGCAGTTAACCACGTTTGAGGTTAGATTTGATAGGCGAGTCATACTCTTTTATGATTGGATGGATCTACAGTGACTAGCCAGTTATTTCGAGAGGCTTGTTTTGTATTTTTATTGGTATTGCAATGGTATTTCCTTTTTAAAGTGATTTTTTGTAACGTGATTTTGTTTTTTATTTTAAATATTTATGTTTTATTACGTATTTTTTTGGTCTGAAGAAGCAGTTTTGACTTGCAACGAAACCGCACACACATTTTTTATCAATAAATTATTGTCTTGTCAGTTGTGGTAGCCTGGAGTTCTTTTCTTTTTTCAGCCGTTGAACTGGGGTTTTACTTCATGCTTTCATTCAACAGTTTTGTTTTGTTTTTTGGATTTGAGTCTTGTAAAACCTTGGAAACTCCATGATCCACCATCCAGTCTATATCCTACATCTTCACATGCCTTATCTCCAGTGCAGTGGATGGTATAGATTGTGCATCAGGGACCAGTATTGTTACTCACTGTTATGTCTGGATGCACCTTTGTCATTTCGCAGATTGCTTCATGGTGTCATACTTAAATGCTCCCTTTGATGGGACTGCTCTTTTTGGTTCCAAAGTAAAAGATAATATTGACATAATGCTCTCTGCCAAATGAGTATGTTTCTTCATCCCCTCAAAGGACCTTCTTCAGGAATCAAAGAAGGGAGAGAAAGATGTTCCTGTATAAATCAAGCAGTTTCCCAATACATTTCTGGTAAAAGTAGACCCCCCCCCCCCGAGGCAGAGAATGTAGCTTCAATAGTAGCCATTCCAATGGCAGGGGTGATCCGAAGTTTCAGGGCTTCAAAGGTGTTTTCTCAACTCTTGAAAATTTGCCCTGTTACTGCACTCTGGAGGCAATTGGAGGGTGCTTAACTATCCACTCGCAAGATTTAGAGGTCATCAAATCAGACACATGGATGTTGAGAGTCTTTTTCAGAAGTTACTCAATCCCATTTCACAGTCTTCCAAATCTAAAATAGAAGTACCTCACAGATGTTGTACCTCACCCGTGGAGGAAAGCAACACTGGAAATAAGGAAGTTGCTGTCAAACCAAGTAATCCGAGGGGTCCCATTAGACCAGGTAGGATCCGGTCTACTCAAGGTTCTGTTTGGTGCTGAAGAAAACAGTGGACCTCAAGCTTATGTTGGACCTAAGTACACTACATTTATATGTCAAGCAGACCACATTCCAGATGGTACGTGCACAGTCCTTTCTGCCTGTGCTCGGGATGTGCTCAATGGACCTCAAGGACTCCCACTATCACATAAACACAGAAAGGCTGTACAGAAGGTCCGTGCTCTTCAGGCTGGGAGACCATCACTACTAGTTTTGAGCACCGTTATTCTATCTCATCACAGCCCCATATATTCCCCAATTGCATGACAGTGGTGGCTTGGCTCAGGCTGCAGGGCTTTTGAGTATTTCCATCCCTGGACTACTGGCTCCTCACTACAACATCAGGAGTGCCATTGATTCAAGGAAGGGACTCTTTCAGTTGTGCCTGTCCTCAGGAACCACTGTTAACCTGAAGAAATCCAAGTTAAAACATGTACAGAGCCAAGAGTTTATTGGGACAATGCCAAATAAATATCAAAACTAACCTCATCGAGGTTGTCTTCTCTACGAACTCTAACCAATCAAATCTTGCTGCATCCAAGGCCTACTGCTCTTTTCATTCAGCACATGTTTGGTCATGTGGCTGCAGCCATTTGTCTCATTCCTCTGGCAAGATACTGTATGAAAATTCTGCAGTGGACACTGTCAACTCAGTGGTCCATCTACTCCCTTCCCATGACCTTTCCAATCCACCTCATAAACATGATTCACCAGCATATTTATTGGTGGACAGTCCTCCCCTCTAGTTTTTCTAGGTTGTCCCTTTGTGCTCTTCTGCCCAAAACCGTGATGACAATGGACACTGTCCTTCTGGGATGAGGGGTACTACAAGGGAGAAGCTGTCCTGGTCCCAAACAGAGGCCTATTTACATATCAATTTTTTGGAGATGAGGGCAGTCCTCATAGCATTGCAGGCATTTTAAAACTGCCTTCCCAGAGGTGTAATAATGCTTCAGAATGACAAAACTGCTGTAATGTGGTACTTGAACAAGTGGGGTGATCACAGTCTTACCCCTATATGTTAAGAGGCTATGAGGGTTTGGCAGTGGTCAGTACTCTCACACCACTTTCTGATATCAGTGCACATTCCTGGGAAATTCAACATTCGAGTGGACAGTCTAAGCCAGAAGCATTTTGTTGTCTCACAACTGGTCCCTCAGTTAAGAAGTGCTGGCTCGAATTTTCTGCCCCTGTTGACAACTGTGTTGCAACCCGTTTGCAACTGCTTTCAACAGCAAATGCAGTTTCTACTTTGCCCTGATCCCCTCCAGTGGAAGAGTTATTGAGGGACACTGTTCTGTATGTTTGGTCCCAGGTCTCCTGTATGCTTATCTACTGATCCCCTTTTCCTTGATCATCAGGTTCCTACAAAATGCCACATGTGACCACATCTTCTTCCGCCACCTTAGGTTCTAGGCATGGCTCCAGATATGATCTCACCCCTTGGGTCAGCCTCACCAGAAATTGGAACCCCTAAAACTAACTACTTGGTTCTTCCAGTTTCAATAATGGTCAATGATCCCAAGCTTTCTAAATGAGTGCTTCATATTTCTTCTTGACCCAGAAAACATCTTCTAGGAAAATTTAAACTAGTAAATGAAAACGTTTTTCTATCTGGGCCATTTTCAAAGGATTAGAATCCCTTCCTGCCCCAATCCAGCAATTTTGGATTTTCTTGTTTCACTCAGGGTTTAGTTATTGGTTCAGATGGTAGTTATTTCTAATTTTTATATAGGTCAAGATCATACTCGTTGCATCTTTGAAACTTTTTAAACCATTAATGAAAGGCACTCAGTAAGATATCCAGCTCCTCCATGAGATTTGTCTTTCCTTCTTTAGTCCTTGACAGAAACCCCCATTTGATGTAGCAGCTACAGTGGACTTCAAGTTTTTTATCCTGGAAGACTCTTTTCCTGATAGTGGTTACTTTAACCAGGAGAGTTTCTGATTTACAGGTTTTCTTGAGGACTAATCCATCTGTTCTTCCTGTGGTGGCCTAGGAGTCTTTCTTTAATCAGTCCATTGAGTTGCCTGTTTTGTTTCCTAAATTTAGTAATAAAAGAGAGTACATGCTTCATTGTCTTGATGTCCATCTTCAGTTGAGGTTTTAGTTAGATAAAACCAAAATGTCAGGAAATCCAACCAAATTTTTGTGTCCTTTTTGTAAGACAAAACTTGGACAACCAGTTTCCAAGATACTTTGTCCAGATTGCTTTCTGATTGTATATTCTTTCTGTATTCCTTAAAAGGTATTTCCTTGCCTTATGGACCTAAGGCCCATTTTACCAGGGCAGTGGCTACCTCTGTAGTCTTTTTCTCTCACAGTTCTTTGGATGACATCTATGCAGCAGTCACATGGGCTTCTTCTCATATGTTCATCACTCATTATAAGGTGGACATCCAGTCTTGATACTGACCATCCTTTGGCTTAACTATATTGCAGCATCCAGTCTTGATTCAAATCATCCTTGGGCTCAACCATATTATGAAAAGTGTTCTACCCAATAGAATGGCTGAGGACTCTTTCCCAAAGGTTGAGGCGGATGGAAGAGACATTACCAGATAGGAAAGTTATGTATTTACAGTAACATTAGAGCCGTGCTGTCTTCTTCCACCTGTCCCAACCGTACCTCCCACCTTCCTCTTTCAAATTATTACTTTTTTTCACGGCTTGATGTAGATAAGGTGGAACACTTTGAGATCTGATCTTAGAACCATTACTGATTCTGTCCCTGTTACCCAGACTATCGTATTTTAATACCAAATTTTCTTTTTGCATGCAAAGGTGAGATTTTATAGGCAGACTCAATCTGAGGAGTTCCAAACAGGCAGCACATTATGGGAGAGGAGGCAGAGCTTTAGAATAACAAGACTCTAAGACTGCCAGCAGTCAGATCTGTTTGGATCTGAATACCCAAAAAGTTGGGTGGAACAACATAACATGAATCTAGCATTATGAGAAGTACATATTGTTGTTTTTTTTTTGTTATGCTGGACTAGATTGGTTGTATTTAGACCAGTTGTGTATAGATAATTTGAATTTTAGATGAAATTATATATATATATATATATATATATATATATATATATATATATATATGTGTGTGTGTGTGTGTGTGTGTGTCTGTCAGTTGATCAAGTTTTCAGAAACTCCATATGGCCGAGACCATATGACTGAATTTTTGAAAACTTGAAGCATTTGAATGGAGATCATGGTACAACGAGGATGTGAAATTTATCCTTTTCCTCTCTGAAGTGTGATTTGGAGTTGGTATATAATTTGCAGGGCATAAGGGAGTGCAAAGAGGGCTTGCCCCCTGCAAAAACATAAAACACGGTTGATTTTTTTTGGGGGGGGGGGGGGGTTTGATGATTGAGTTTTTAGAAACTTGATCACATAAACTATTTGATATTTGGGGGTTGTTTCTTTGATGATTGAGTTTTCAGAAACTTGATCACATAGTCTCTGATATTTTTTTCCGAGTTTCTGAAAATTAAATCATCTGACATAGACGCATATATGCATATATATTTATATATAGATGTAATGGAAAGTTGACAGCAGCTGCTGGTGCTCCAAGGATTAACCCTTTAGCAGCAGAAATGAGACTGCACTCTCCCCACACCCTGCTAAATATGTATGTGTATATATATATATATATATATATATATATATATATATATATATATTAACTCCGAGGTCACCCAGTCCACAGGGAAAGGGCATATTCCCCCAACCAGCGATTGTTGATATTGCACACATGTCGACCATCTTTTTGTTTTGACCAAATGGTGACAACAAAATAGACATCAATCATGGGTCCACTTCCTTAATCTATCTGTCTATAAACATACATACATTTGCGCACACACATATATTATTTATGTATGTATCTGTATATTTGTGTGTATATATATATATATATATATATATATATATATATATATATATATATATAAAGCATGTGTGCACATATGTGTACATATGTGTGTGTGTCTATGCATATATATATATATATATATATATATTAGTAGCAGTTAGTGATTTAGTAGTAGTTACTGAAACACTCTTTACCATCAGTTTATTCAGCATGGATTTATTCATTAAGGCGATGAACAAAAATGTGCTTATCTTGACAAAAATCGATGAAACAAAAAAAAGAACCTCAGTCTTTAATACAGTACCTTTGAGTAAAATAACAGTTCAGGATGGCTTTCTTTCCATGGAAAGCAGTGCACAGTGTCTCAAAACTGGCCTACAAATGTCCAAATCTCAGAGGTATACCCCTCTAGCACCTTCATGGTACAAGTGGTAAGAGTCTCACAGTTAGGGAAGACTCTCAGCAGGTGCCTGCACAGACAAGGCAAACTCCACAGGTATAACATCTGCCAGCTTTCCTTTGCAAAGTAGCAGACCCACATTGGCTAAGCAAAGACATTTTCCAGTCAAACATATTTGAATCTCCTCCCCAGAATTCCATGTAGGTTAGAAATAAGCATAAGTTTTCTGAGTTCAAGCCTAAATTTCTGCTGATTTTACAGTAACATGTCTTCTTATTTCTTGCCTGTAAGTCTGGTCTCTGTTATCACCAACACACCCTCTTGTGTATGGCATGAGCTTAGTCAGGGTTTCCCACCTTTTCCACTATGTGAGTTAATGAAATTTGACAGTAAGCCTTAAGTCCTGTGAAGACAGAATCTGGCCTTATCCAGGTTTTCTGTCATTTTATCCACTCAAGGAATAGGTTAAATTTGGATGTACTATTTGGTTTTATAAAGCAATTATAAAACGTTATAGTTCATTCGGGTTTGGGAACAAGGATAGTGGGCTGTTCCACTCACTCTGTGATTCCTCTGTGGTCACGGGCTTAAGCATTCTCTGTATTTCCCCCATACTGCTTGCCATTTAGATTCTGGTATTCAATACTGGTTCAGATTTACTTTTTAATAAGAATAATCCTACTTTTGTGCCTGAATTAAATTAGTTCTGCCAGGTAGATCTAAAAATATGACCCTGTTACTGAGTACCAGTTCGTTAACTTTCAGTCTCTGGATTACTGACAGCGTTTCTTCTGCCTTTACTTCAGAACATATTGTGAGATTTTTAACCTGTCCATTGTCCACTACATAGATCCTCATTCCAGTAGTCTAATCTATATGGGTCTTACTCCCTGCACTGGCCCTCTTATCAAAGCTTGGGCCAGCGTATTTGCACTCCATCTACCGGGAGCTACAGCTGGTGCACTGAAAACTTTAGAGATTTTTTGCCATCAAAGGTTGCACTTCTTCAGTGGTCCCCATCAATTTGTCTGTTGACTAATGATCCTTCAAGAGTTGGGCAGATAAGTGTCTATTGGGGAAAGCCTTTTTATTTTATTTTATGAGGAAAACCTGTGTTTTTTTCTGCCAAAAATGTATATTTTGCTACAAAATAAAGGTATCGGGACTATCTTTGCCTATCTGAAGGGAGTTTTTTGTGTGGAAAAGTGTTTTGTTTGACAAAAAATGTATTACAGTTTTAAACTTCTGCATGTTTGTTTGGGAAAGGATATTATGCTTAATCAGGAACTGTCAATGGTTTACTTATCTCAGAACCTGTTCTCTTCCAACCACTTCACTTACTTGCATAGGCACTGCTACCCGCTTTTCTCATTTATCCTTCAGCTTATTGATGTATCAGCCTTCAGTTTCTACAGTTGCACCTTCCCCCTGCATACAAAAGAAAACACTTGGTTAGCAGTCTTTTGGGGGTCAGGCCAGCTCCTAATTTGCCTCAGGGGTGACTATTTTATGGCCACTTGTTCATTGGGCCACCCATTCCCCCCCAGTCCACTTGATGAAGCCTTCCAAGCCATCAAAAATGGTAGGAAAGCTACATCCTCTGCAGCTGTAGCAATGTCCTTAGCAGGCAAGGGACAGAGACATTTCTCCCTGTCAATGCAAGTGCAGGGGATGGGTTTTCACTTTGCCAAGAGAAGGATGTGAAAGCTGGGTCCCTTGGCCCCAAGGGTCTTCAGGTAATAAAAGGAAAATAGTTCCCTCTCATTCTGACAGTTTTTCAGTAAAAAGAGCAAACATTGCATTAGGAAGATTTTACCACAGGAATTTCTTCTCAGTCTTAGCATTCTGTTTCTGAGGAAAATATAACATCAGATTTCCTTGCTTAAGAGATTTCTTTTCACTGACATTTTATCCAGTATGAAAGAGTTTTTTTCAGTGTAACCAGAATGAGATACCTATGGCAAAGAAAATATATTATAATGGGTTATAGTTACAGATGCCTAAGACTGATCCTTTTCATCCTGATCCTTTTCATCTTGTATTGATTGTTTTAGAAAATGCTTTTTGCACTGCCTCCAGCTTACCTGATGGTCAGCCTCCTAAGAGGTATGACAGATTATACAAGATGCCTCAGACACACAAATACCTGTTTACTAACCCCATAGCAGATATAGCAATGATATTTCTTCCTTAATCTGCTGGTGCTAAACATGTTACTGCAAAATAACCCTGTTCCATCTGACAAAGATGGAAAATCAGTGTATAAGCTAATGTATTCACTTAGTTTCAACATTCAAGATTTTAAACTACCAAGCTCATGTGTTAAAGTTTGTGCTTGTGTCATTTGAGAATATGCAGAAGTTAATGGTCAAACCTTTTTCTTCTGAAGTTAAGAATTCATTAAATGCTTCTGTGACAGCTGTTTCTTAACTAGCCTATGAGTCATCACTGACTTTTGTGCATATTTTACATTGTGGTGAGTTCACCACAGAATATTGTTTTGTGTGTACTGGTGGTACACTTTTCATTTCTTCCCCTTTTCTGCAGTGTGGTGCAACTGCGGAATGGTATATATAATTTTGAGAGGTGTGGGATTCTTGCTGTACATATTTGGGGCTGCATGGGGATGGGGCTTGCCTCAATGCAAAAAAAAATGTTTTTCTGTTATAGGTTTTTCAGCTCTCAATTTTCTAAATTACAATTTTTACAAAACGTCAAATCTAGCTGCTGGACATCCCAACCTAGGTTACATTATTGCAGCTAATTCGAACTCTGACCATATCAAAGTAGATCTCAGTGCCAGAAGTTTTAATAGTAAACTGCCTGATCCTGAGGCTTCTCTGCAACTTGAACACATCCAAGACTTTGTTTCACCATTAAGACAGCACTCCTTCCATACCTGGGGTTTAGCACTTAACCAGGTATTCTGGTCTGAGTGTAACTGCATGGGTAGTTCCATATTTGTCAGAGATGAGATCATATCATCTCTAGATAGATTCCCTAGGAATCACAAGCTCAAGCTAAACTTATTCTTTTAACACCTTTATTGAATAGGTGTATCGGAGGAAGGTTCAAATTGTTTTATCATGGTGTGGATGGGAGGAGAAATGGCGTAGGGGTTATCCTGAAGGAACAGTATGCTAAGAGTGTTTTGGAGGTGAAAAGAGTGTCGGATAGATTGATGTTTATGAAGCTGGAAATTGATGGTGTAATGATGAATGTTGTTAGTGCTTATGCTCCACAAGTTGGGTGTGCGATGGATGAGAAAGAAAAATTTTGGAGTGAGTTGGATGAAGTGGTGATGACTGTACCCAAGGGTGAGAGACTGGTGATTGGAGCAGATTTCAATGGGTATGTTAGTGAGGGGAACAGAGGGGATGAGGAAGTGATGGGTAGGTATGGTGTTAAGTAAAGGAATGCAGAAGGTCAGATGGTAGTGGATTTTGCGAAAAGGATGGACATGGCTGTGGTGAGTACGTATTTTAACAAGCGGGAGGAGCATAGGGTGACATACAAAAGTGGAAAAAAATGCACACAGGTGGATTATATCTTATGTAGAAGGGCCAGTCTCAAGGAGATTGGAGACTGTAAAGTGGTGGCAGGGGAAAGTGTAGTTAGGCAGCATAGGATGGTGGTTTGTAGGATGACATCGGTGATCAAGAAGAGGAGGATGAGTGTGAGGGCAGCACCAAGGATCAAATGGTGGAAATTGAAAAAGGGTAATTGTGAGGTGGAGTTCAGGGAAGAGTTAAGACAGGCACTGGATGGCAGTGAAGAGTTACCGAATAGCTGTGTAACTACAGCAGAGCTAGTAAGAGAGATGGCTAGAAAAGTGCTTAGTGTGACATCTGGAAAGAGGAAGGAGGACAAGGAGACCTGGTGGTGGAATGAAGAAGTACAGGAGAGTATACAGAGAAAGAGGTTGGCGAAGAAGAAGTGGGATTGTCAGAGAGATGGAGAAAGTAGACAAGAGTATAAGGAGATGAGGAGCATGGCAAAGAGAGAGGTGGCAAAGGCTAAGGATAAGGTGTATGAAGAGTTGTATAAAAGGTTGGACACTAAGGATAGAGAAAAGGACCTGTACCGATTGGCTAGATAGAGGGACCGAGCTAGTAAAGATGTGCAGCAGGTAAGGGTGATAAAGGATAATGAGGGAAATGTACTCACAAGTGAGGAGAGTGTGTTGAGCAGATGGAAAGAGTACTTTGAGGAACTGATGAATGAAGAGAATGAGAGGGAGATAAAGTTGGATGATGTGCGTATAGTGAATCATGAAGTGCAGTGTGGATTAGCAAGGAGGAAGTAAGGATAGCTATGAAGAGGATGAAGAATGGAAAAGCTCTTGGTCCAGATGACATACCTATGGAAGCATGGAGGTGTTTAGGTGAAATGGCAGTGGAGTTTTTAACTAGATTGTTTAATGAAATCTTGGAAAGTGAGAAGATGCCTGAGGAATGGAGAAAGTGTTTTGGTGCCGATATTTAAGAATAAGAGTGATGTACAGAGCTGTAGTAACTACAAAGGGATTAAAGTGATCAGTCACAGCATGAAGTTATGGGAAAGAGTAGTGGAAGCTAGGTTAAGAAGGGAAGTGATGATTAGTGATCAGCAGTATGGTTTCATGTCAGGAAAGAGCACTACAGATGCGATGTTTGCTCTGAGAGTGTTGATGGAAAAGTACAGAGAAGGTCAGAAGGAGTTGCATTGTGTCTTTGTGGACTTAGAGAAAGCATATGACAGGGTGCCTAGAGAGGAGTTGTGGTATTGTATGAGGAAGTCGGGAGTGTCAGAGAAGTATGTAAAAGTGGTACAGAGTATGTACAAGGGTAGTGTGACAGCGGTGAGGTCTGCAGTGTGAGTGATGGATACGTTTAAGGTGGAGGTGGAATTACATTAAGGATCCGCTCTGAGCCCATTCTTATCTGCAATGATGATGAACAGGTTGACAGACGAGATCAGACAGCAGTCCCCGTGGACTATGATGTTTGCAGATGACACTGTGATCTGTAGTGAAAGTAGGAAACAGGTGGAGGAGACCCAGGAGAGGTGGAGATATGCTGTAGAGAGAAGAGGAATGAAGGTCAGCAGGACTAAGACAGAATATGTGTGTGTGAATGAGAGGGAGGATAGAGGAATGGTGAGGATGCAGGGAGTAGAGGTGGCAAAGGTGGATGAGTTTAAATACTTGGGATCAACAGTTCAGAGTAATGGTGAGTGTGGAAGAGAGGTGAAGAAGAGAGTACAGGCAGGATGGAGTTGGTGGAAAAGAGTGTCAGGAATGATTTGTGACAAACGAGTACCAGTAAGAGTGAAAGGGAAGGTCTACAAGAGGGTAGTTTGACCAGCTATGTTATATGAGTTGGAGACAGTGGCATTGACAAAAAGGCAGGAGTCATAGCTTGACGTGGCAGAGTTGAAGATGTTAAGATTTGCACTAGATGTAATGAGGATGGACAGGATTAGGAATAAGTATATTAGAGAGTCAGCCCAGGTTGGAAGGTTTGGAGACAAAGCCAGAGAGGCAATATTATGTTGGTTTGGACATGTGCTGAGGAGGGATACAGAGTATATTGGGAAAAAGATGCTAAGGATGAAGCTGCCATGTAACAGGAAAAGAGGAAGGCCTAAGATAAGGTTTCTGGATGTGGTGAGAGAGGACATGCAGGTGGTTGGTGTGACAGAGCAAGATGCAGAGGACAGGAAGAAGTGGAAACAGTTGATCCACTGTGGCGACCCCTAACGGGAGCAGCCGAAAGAAGAAGAAGATTGAATAAGAAGCAGGCAAACATACATTTATGTAAAAGAAAACAAACCATATTAAACGTGAAGTAAATATTGTGGGAAGTAAATATTGAGGGAAAACAAACCATATTAAAACAGAAGTAAATATTGTGGGAAGTAAATATTGAGGGAAAACAAACCATATTACAACAGAAGTAAATATTGTGGGAAGTAAATATTGAGGGAAAACAAACCATATTAAAACAGAAGTAAATATTGTGGGAAGTAAATATTGAGGGAAAACAAACCATATTAAAACAGAAGTAAATATTGTGGGAAGAAATATCCAGGGAATTGTTACGGCTAGGCTTGTATAGGCCCTAGGGCTGATAGCGTAGTACCAACCTATGAATATGTTCCTAGTTACACACATTGTATACACTGCATATTTTTTTGTATGACTGTTGTCAGTCCAGCATTACATACATTTTTCAGTTCTTGCCTTCCCATAAATTTTATTCCTCCTGTAAAGCATTATTTTGCATGTATTGTTACTACAATTTCCATTTTTTCTATGTAATTTGCTCCTACTCTTTTCTAAATATCCCACTTCCAGTTCTTTTATCCTTGTTGTAATATTCAGTATTCCAAATATATTTAGTTTGGACTTTAATTTCCGTTTTCTAGCAATTGCTTTTTTGGCAGCCACAAGAATTAAACTTGTTAAGGCCTTATTATGTGTAGGCAGTTCAGATCCTGTATGCCAAATGAAAAAAAAAATACTTTCCTTATTTACACTCATTTGCTCACCCAGTATTTTTGACAGAGGACTCTATAGGCGACTTTTGAAGTCTGCCAACTCATTATACTCGCAGAACATATGTTTTCGGTTACCTATTTCTTCCCTTTCACACCTCCAACATTTGCCATTAACCTGAGTAAAAATTCTATGTTGTTTGCTTTGGGTATAAACATACTTATGCGAACACTTCAAGTAAAAATCCTGAATCTTCTAGACTTTGTTTCATACGTGGGAGCCATACATATGTCCTCCCATTGTTTCTTCATGAATTGTCTATCCAATCTCTCTTCCCAGTCTTTCCTAGCCACCTCCTCTGATTGATTCGTATAATTCTGTGATATTTTATATCTCTGCTAATTATCTCTTTTTTAACAGCAGCTTCATTTCTAGATTCAACTAAAAACTCTACCAGAGCAGGTCTTTCACCTAGAATTCCCCTATCCTTTTCTGTTTACACGTAGTCTCAATCTCTGATAGGGAAAGCAGTCTCTAGCCTGCAGTCCAAATCTCTTTGTGGCCTCTTCCCATACTCTTGTCTTTCCCTCTCTTGTTATTTCCTCCTAATACCTTGGTTTCTTTGATAGTTTTTTCCAGGAAATTATAGCCTCGTCTTGCCTGTTCTCTGTACCCCTAATTGCAGTCATCCTTATCAAAATCTCCTTTCTCCATTCTTGTGTTGGCTTTTGAATATAATGTTCTGCATGGCAGCTGTTCTCCTAAAGAATCTGCATCCAAAGTCAATCAGACATCACACACATCCACTTAAACAGCGTGTTTGTAAAACAACATGCAACCTTTCCAAGTTTAACCCAGAAATGTTCATTACTAACCTGTTATCTATTAACTAGAACTTCCTGAAAATCCTCCCCTTAGATGATGCTATAAATGAATTCAGTACAACTTTCCTGAGTATCCTAAATAGCCTAGCACCTCCCAGAAGAAAGAGGCTTAAAACAATGCAATTTGGTTATCCAAAAAGAGTAGAATGCTAATGCAGGATGGAGGAAAAAGCATGGAAAATATAGCAAAAATATAAAACACCACAATATCTTGAAAACTTAAGAAAGCTTCACAGTCTGGACAGCCATTAAATAAATATTGCGTCCTGGCCATAAATTCAACCCTAACCCCTCTCCCAATACCACATCACTCAAAACTGCAGTAGAATTTACCTCTTATTTCATAGATAGCATAGCAGCTCTAACCAAAGATTCCCCAACATCTAATCCTAACCCTGCTAAGCAACCATGTATCATCACATCCACTTTCACCTTCAAACCTATGCCCACATCTTACATAACACTACTCTTTACTCATAAACTCAAACCATGCTCTATTTCATCTGATGACCTTCCAAGTGAATACCTTAAAATAGCAGCCGATAGCATTGCCTACCCTGTCTCAGTCCTTATAAATAGGTTAATCCAGGATTCCTACATTCCTTCTCTCTGAAAAAGTCACACATTGTCTGTCTGCACAAAGGAGGAAATTCAACAGACATTACTAACTTTAGACCTATAGCAGTCTTATTCCCCCTTCTCCAAAATACTTGAAAAATGTATTTAGAAACTATTGCTAAATTATCTCCTGTAGAAAGAACTCCTGTCCCCCATGCAACATGGCTTCTGTCCTTCCCATAGTACTAACATTGTACTTCTAACCTATGTAGACGGATAACAGCAAACTAGTCTCCTCCTTATTTCTAGACTTGTCTAAAGCTTTCAACACAGTTTGTCATGGAAAGCTTCTACTTCATATGTCGTCATTAGGTCTCTTTCCATAACATATACTTAGCTTTTTACCACCAATAAAATTATCCAGAACCCATCTGTTGTCCAGCATTAAATGACATTCTGCACAATTGTGTTCCTAGTTGGTCATTGTAATCCAATGATGTATCAGATCTGATGGGCATTGTCTTTACTTGTACCATGTTGCTAAGGCCTGGAGCTCCTTACGATCAGTGATATCTCTAACCATCAAGTCAGTACCCTCCCTCTCATTCTTCCAAACCATTCTGAAGGACTTTGTAGCCAAAACTCTATTCTTGTTCAACACCATGCTAAACTATATCTCTAAATGTGGACAAATACCAAGTCATATCTTAAATCTTCTTACTTTTCCTTTTTCACTTACTTCCATATTTCTGTCAATTTTCTCCCCTAGCTTTTTCTTTAAATGTACCATAAGCCTGCTTTTCTCTCACTTCAAATTACAATATTGTACTAACTGACCTTTAACTTTTCTATAAACTGGCTAAAATTTCTCAAACTGTTAAATCATGTTCATATAACTTGTATCTGGTCTTAAGCATTGTTTACATATTATGTCTAATTTGTTATAATGATTTAAACTGTATTTTTTTTTTGTATAATTTTTAAAGACTGTAGCATTATTATTCTTATATGTTGTGTAATAACTTTCAAACTTTTCTCCATCGGCCTCCACTGCAAATTCGCTTCTATCCAGTTGAACTTTCCTAGTAATCAAATGTCAATAAATAAACAACATCCCACCCTCGCTTTATTTCTTTAACTTCCTCTCTGATTCATCATCATCACTTTCCAGTTTGAATTATAACTTTCTCCTTGTGCTATGCATATGAGCCTTAATTGTGTAGCTCTAAAATATCCTTTCAAATCAGGTAATCCTAAAATACTTTATTCTGTTGTAAGGATCAGCTTATCCCATTTGACCCTTGCCCTCTTCCCCACCCAGATAAATACCTTCAACTTTTTATTAATTATTGTCCGCAACATATCTGGCTGGTAAAAATGTATCTGACTTGTATATAAAACAAAAAGGGCTAAAAACATTTTCATGGCTTGTATCTTGCTGTCAATAACCATAAACAAAAGCTTCCAGTTTCTCAGTTTTTGTATTATCTTTTGTTTAGTCTCTAACCACATATAACAGAATCTTTTTTAATCCATACTCCTAAATACTTCATCTTATCGTGTCCCCATGAATACAGGTATTGCTGGACCAGTTTACATTTGGGTACATAGATTACAACAGTAGCCTTTGTTTTATCTTCGTTAATCTTATATCCCTAAAGATTTGAAACTGTCTCAAAACTGTCTCAAAATGTTCCACAACACTGAGATGTCCCTTTCTGGTTTTATCAGTTACAACATATCGTCTCTAAATAAAGTCAACTTTTCTTGATTACCATTATCATTTACAGTGGATATAAAAAGTGTACACACCCCTGTTAAATGCCAGGTTTTTGTGATATAAAAAAATGAGACCACAGTAAATAATTTTAAAACTTTTTCCACCCTTAATGTGACCTTTAACCTGTACAATTCAATTGAAAAACAAATGTGTTAGGGGAAAAATATAAAAAATGTACAATAAGCTGGTTGCACCTTGTGGTTTAATTATAGCATTCAGTCTTCTTGGCTAAACACCTGCCATTAATTAAAGAGACTCTGATTAACCTCAAATAAAGTTCAGCTGTCCTAGTAGGATTTTTCTGACATTTACTCACTACAGCAAAAGCCATGGTTCGCAGAAAGCTTACAAAGCATCAAAGGGATCTCATTGTTGAAAGATATCAGTCAGGAGAAGGGTACAAAAAAATTTCCACAGCATTGGGTATACCATGGAACACAGTGAAGACAGTCATCAAAAAGTGGAGAAGATATGGGACAACAGTGACTTGCAAAGAACTGGACGCCCCTCCAAAATTGATGAAAAGACAAGACGAAAACTGGACAGGGAGGCTGCCAAGAGACCTACAGCAACACTAAAGGAGCTGCAGGAATTTCTGGCAAGTACTGGTTGTGTACTGCATGTGACAACAATCTCACGTATTCTTCATATGTCTGGCCTATGGGATAGGGTTTCAAGATGGAAGCCGTTTCTTACACAGAAAAACATCCAGGCCCAGCTAAAATTTGCAAAACAATGTATCAAGTCTCCCAAAAGCATGTGGGAAAATGTGTTATGGTCTGATGAGACCAAGGTTAAACTTTTTCACCACAATTCCAAAAGGTACATTTGGTGCAAAAACAACACTTTGCATCACCAAAAGAACACCAGTATCATGCTTTGGGGTTGCTTATCTTCAGCTGGAACTGGGGCTTTAGTCAAGGTGGAAGGAATTATGAACAGCTCCAAATACCAGTCACTTTTTGCCCAAAACCTTCAGGCATCTGCTAGAAAGCTAAAGATGAAGAGGAATTTCACCTTTCAACATGAAAATGACCCCAAGCATACATCCAAATCAACAAAAGAATGGCTTCAGCAGAAGAAAATTAAAGTTTTGGAATGGCTCAGCCAGAGCCCAGACCTAAATCCAATAGAAAATCTGTGGGGTGACCTGAAGAGGGTTGTGCACAAGAGATGCCCTCGCAGTCTAACAGATTTGGAGTGCTTTTGCAAGGAAGAGTGGGCAAATATTGCCAAGTCAATGCTGATAGACTCCTACCCAAGAAGACTGAATGCTGTAGTTAAATCTAAACGTGCTTCAACAAAGTATTAGTTTAAGGGTGTATACACTTATGCAACCAACTTATTGTATTTTTTTATATTTTTCTCCTTACAGATTTGTTTGTTTTTCAATTGAATTGTACAGGTTATAGGTCACATTAAAGGTGGGAAAAGTTTTCAAATGATTTATTGTGGTCTCATTTTTTTATATCATAAAAACCTGGCATTTTAACAAGGGTGTATACACTTTTTGTATCCACTGTATATCCTTGAATTTCTGTGTCCCTTATTTTATTTGACACTGGCTTTAAATGTAATCCAAATAACAAAGGGGAACGAGGACACTCTTGCCTGGTTCCTCTCTTCAGACAAAACTTGTCTGAGAGGAACCCCCTCACTTTAATTTTTCCTCTGATCCCTCATATATCTTCTTAATTAACATATTTGTTGTATCATAGAATACAAATACTTCCATTGCCTTACTCGTAAAATCCCACCTTACTCTGTCAAATGCTTTCTCTGCATCAAGACCCCCCAACAGCAGTGGTAACTCTGCTTCCCTTTTGGATCATCATTGTTCTATTAGTGTTGTCAGTTGTTTGCCATTCCAGCACAAAAACACATTGATCCATATATATCAGTTTTGGTAGCACCTTTAACATTCTTTTAGCTATTATAGGCATAAATACTTTATTACCATGATTTAAAATTGAAATGAGCCTTTATGAAGCTGGGTCTGTTGGGTCTTTATCATCTTTACGTTTTACAGCCACCACAGCTTCCAGGGTGTTGGTTACCTGTCTTCCTTTTAAAATATTGCTAAACAACACTTTCCAGATCTTTATCCCTTTCTTCCCTCCTAGCTTCAAAACTTCCACAGGAATACCATCTATTTCTGGAGACTTTTTATTTCATCTGCTCCTGTCTTCACTGTTAATCTTTGAGCCTCATCTACCTCTAACCTTGGCATACTTAAGTATTCTATAAATATTTCCATTTGTGTTCTTTCTTGATTTCCACATTTCTCTGCTTGATACAAATTTTCATAAAATTTCTGAAATATCTCTTAAAATTTCTCTTAAATACAGGCTATTTAAGTTTAGCAACAACCCGTTTCTAGTTTCTGTTGCCTAAGTTGTTCTAAATGTTTTTGTGCATAAATAAGTAAATTAATTAAAAGTTGCTCAGCAGCACTCTTTCTGTACTCATGCATATTGTCTAGATAATTTGTATTTTCTCTTTATCACTCTGCATTGTACCTCTTCTTGTTCTGTGAGATTCCCCTTATTCTGCAGTACTTGAACCTTTGTCAGTCCCATAATTCATGTTATTTCTTAACAATATTTTTCTTTTATTTTTACCTTGTTTTTAAACTTCACTTTCATTTTATCCTGTCCTCCCTAATAGCTCTCGAATAATTACCACCATCCATTCCTTAAATTCCACTCTTATTAAGAAATATGTGGGAAAGCACCACTATCTAATTTTTAATTCATTACCTTGCATTTTTATCTTAGTTGTTATTGGGGCGTGATCTGAAATAATGTTTGGATGTGTATAGAAGCGTTCATTTAAAAGCATATGTTTGTGTGAAATATAATTTTGGTTTAGCCTAGCCCAGTTATTGTACCTTGGGGAATAATAGTACTGAATTCAAGTCTTTTCTGATTGGGAGAACTGAAATTAAGTTATTGGTCAGCAGCCTTCTTGGAAGTTTCCCACAGGATGAACTTATTGAGGTCCAACTTACTTTTAACAAGACAAATTATTAATTTATTGCATGCTATAAATAATTTTCTGTGCTTCCAGTACAAGAGAGAGAGTTCTAAAATTATTCAGTGAACTATCCTTAAATACCTTTATGTTCAGGGATTTCCATTTTTATATTATAAACTGGTGGGCCTACAACTCAGAACCTGAGTATGCTCAAAGATTCCTGGCTCTAATAGTTTCCTGAAACAAA
Organism: Protopterus annectens; assembly: GCF_019279795.1. Taxonomy (NCBI): domain Eukaryota; kingdom Metazoa; phylum Chordata; order Ceratodontiformes; family Protopteridae; genus Protopterus; species Protopterus annectens. Next base: position 32,126,638 of record NC_056728.1, on the reverse strand, counting down.
GCCTGCAAAGGGGTTGTAACATTTTGTACCTGTTCCTAACCAACATAACCCCCAGGTGTACCACACCTGTGTTATCTCCCTCACTGGTCAAGTCATATCATGAATTAGCAACCTTTTCCTTAATGTTGCAAACCCCCTGATGGTAAACCCCTCAAATTTAAGGATTTTAAACATGCAAAACTTAAATTCTATCATGAGCTGTCCAAATTTAACTACAGTTATATCAACCATCACACGTCTTTAGCTGCTAGATATACATTTTAAATTGCATTCTCACCTGCATAGGTGATAAAATGTATAGGTCTCTGTTCAAAACAAGTATAATGAAAACATGTAAGTAAGCCATGTTGGTGGTCCATCATGATACATAAGGAAAAAAAAACTTCTGAAGTCCTATAATAAGTGTAAAGCAGCTTAGATTAAATACTGCATCAAAAAGGCAAGCAAGGAACTTAAAAAAAAGATATCAGGGAGGTCAGAGTTATCATAAATTGGAGATAGATTTATAGTTATTTTTGGATTCCAATGCTATCATTAAAAATGTTTGAAAATTGAAAAATAATAGCCAGCAGTGTTCCGAACTAATCCCCAGCAGCTTAACTAGGGTTGTGTAAAACTGTCCCAGGCGCAAAGTATTGGGGAGGGTGTGATCAGCTGATCCCGATCTCTGTTTAATGCAATTTGCTGTCAAACTTGAAAGCTGTAGTGCTTCTTGTGTGTTCTAAACTGAAGCAAGCAGTTTGCTATGGTTTAAAAATAAGAAATGAGTTTGTTTTTTTTTAAGTAAAGCTTGAGTGCAGTAGCACTCTGTGCAGGCAGGGTATAAACTGTAGCAGCGGTTTGAATTTGCTACATTTTAAAAGAAAAAAATATTTTTAATAAAATATGTTAAAGAATGGTGGGGTCAGGGAACAAAAATTGAACTTGAATGGCTGGGGGGGGGGTCATGCATCTGGCCACATGGTTGTTGGTGAGGCAGTAGAAGGAACATACCCCCCCCCCCTTTTGCTCTTCAATGGAAGAACTGGGGGGCGCTGTAAATCTAACTTTAATAAGCCAATCGCTTACAGTGCCTCACGTGAAGAACTGAGGAGGTGTGCCGCTGGGTCACAGTACTGGCCCAGGACACTGGTTGAACCAACTATACTTATGTTAATCCTAAATGGCATTGCTCATGCTGACCCTAAAAATTTAACCATTGCTCATGCTGACCCTAAAAATGTAACTAACTTAAATGCAGACACATTTATTACTGATTTTACACCAGAAGCAGCCATTTAAATCTAATCTCACAAATCCCAGAGTCCCATACACCCTAGGACTACAGTGGAGCAAACTCTGACTGTGCTGTGAAAAACTAAATGCACCACTTCCATGGGCTCAAAAAACTGATCCAGATGGTTATTAAATAGCGCCAAACATGCCCTTACTGAACCCTTTCTGAACCTTGTTTAATTTGAGCCTAATCACAGGTACATCCCTGAGGTATGGAAATCAGCTGTTAAACATATTCCTTCTTTAAAAGGGGCCTTGTACAGGCTCCAGAAACTATAGACCCATCAACCTAAGTTGCCTGATTTGTAAGGCAATGGAGTATATCACTGACTTCATAAACACTGATATTCAAAACCTCATACAGATGGACCCACGACAGTTCAGCTTTGACGGCTGTAGGTCATACCTTCATAAATTAGTACATTTCTTCAAAAATTTCATTTCTTTAAAAAGGCTGTATACAGGACTTCCAAGATGACTGCACACAGAGTAACAACTTAGTTCTAGCTCTCCTCATGTAAAAATAGAAACTTAGCAGAGAAAACCAGTAGATCTAGATTTCTGGGTAAATTTCAGTAACTAGCTAGTAAGTGCTCTGCCTGGATGCCAGGAAAAAAGAAATACAGATGACCTGAAGGAAAATAAGCTACACAAAATGATGAAAAACACTTACTGTGAAAAGTACTACAGCTGTTCAGCAAAAAGCAGTGCAAGCTCCAGACATGACTTCCACTTACCTAGAGGAAAGTGTAAGGCAACTGCACACAGACCTGACTAAAATAAGTGAAACACTGATGGAGTGCATCAACTCAAACAATAAAAGGCTGGAAAAAAATGGAAGAAGCTTTAAAAAGATATTCAGATAAGATGATAAAAACTGCAAAATTCAGATGTTGAAATGAAGAAAAGGCTGACTGAATATGACACTGCTCAAGAAGAAATGTTTAAAAAAATAGTATAATTAGAGGACAGTACATGTAAGGAAAATATGATTTTTTTTTTGCTGTACCCAAGAAGCTGGAAGGAACAGACTGTATTAAGTTTATGAAATCACAAATAAGCAACTGGACTAGTTTTTGAGAACATCCTGTGTATGCTCCAAACCTGGCTATGAGAAAACAACCTAGGTCTTTAATAGTGAAGATACAATCTTACCAGCAGAAGGAGTTGATTCTGACAAAACTATGGCAGAAGGGAAATTACTAAAAGTGGGAAACAGCAGAATGTTTGTAGATAATGACTTCTCATTGTACACCAGACAGAAGAGTGAATTTATTCCATTGTTTAGGGAATGTCTTGAAACAGGTGTGAGAGTCAAACTGCTATACCCAGCTATGTTCAAAATTTTTTTTCCGTGGAGGAACAAAATCATTTTTTGATGACATACATGCTAAGGAAGAAATACAAAGGTTTATCTAACAAAAAGTGAGCTGTGACACAGAAGGAGATTCTGTTTTTTGTTTTTCTGGTAATAAAGAGCACAGAGAGATTGTGTCACTGAAACCTTTTCCAGTGTTTCAACAGAAAATGCTCGAGAGAAGGAAAAAGCACAACAATTGACTTGAATAACTGAGAGTGTATTGGAAATGGAGCAGATAAGGGTTTGAGAGATGGAGATGAACAGGAATAGAACAAGAGAATCTGGAAATATTGGATTTTCTTGGACTTTGTTAAACTGGTGCAGAACTCTAAAGCATAATCAGTAACTGGGAAATTGACAAAAGTGGAATTGCAAAACAATAATTATATTTGTGAGACATGATAGAACAAGTAAATCTGGAAATATTGGGCTTTCTTGGTCTTTGTTAAACTTGTAGGGGACTCTAACGCATATGCAGTACCTCATGTCATTAATGTTTGAAAAAATACTTAGGAGATGGGAAGATGAGGAAGAAAGTTAACTGTAAGTAAACATTTTTGGTAATAGTAGTATTGTAATAATGCATGATTTTCTTTGCATGTTATAAAGTGAAGTTTTTTTTAGTTATTTTTAAGTGTAATGGGAATTCTAATGTATGCAGGTGCTCCTGTTTTTTTTTCTTTTTTTTCTTTCTCCCTTTCCTCTCCCTTTTCAGTGTAAGAGAAGGCAAGTAAAAGAAAAAGAAATATTAAATATTACAAGGCTTTTGTTCTAGTAAACAGTTTTGTGTCTGGTTCGCATGTCCCTAGCAGACAATCTGATAAAGAGAAATGTCTTGGAGGAAATGTTTTCTGAATGCATTCAAGTGCTCTCCCAGCTGAAAGAGCTATAAAGATAAGACAAAGCCAGACAGCACTTAATAGAAACACAGGCTGTACCATGTGTCTTAGCATGGATAACCTTTCTTTTAGGTTATCTTAAGTCTATGCGTGTGGCTGTCAGTTTGGAACATCTGTTCCTATTAGGAGGGTAAAACTTCAATATTTGAAGATGTACATAGTTTTATGTGTTATTATTGAGTTAATAGCTTTGGGGGGTATTCAGGTGTGTTTCTGTCTTTGTTTGAGAGTTTTCAGTAAAACCAAAATGTTGTGTAAGATGTGATATAGGCTCAAATGGAGATAAGAAAAAAATGCATAAAAGATTAACCTGCCAGACAGTATATGCATGTAACACAAAGGCTGGAACTGGACATTTAAAAAGAACATAAAAGGTGGGGATAATACTTTTTCAATAATATGATGCTTTCTGTTATGTCTTTAAATGTTAATGGTTTCACAAGTAAATACAAAAAAGAAAGAACGAATTATATTAGAAAATGTAGAGTGCAATTAGCTATGCTACTGGAGACACACTTGGAAAAAACTGAACATGTGAATTTGATGAAGAAAGGTTTTCAGATTGGTTATTCAGCAGAATACATGGGACAACAGAAAACAGGAGTACTTATATTAATTGAAAGAGAAGCTCCAATAGTGATAGAAGATGATAAAAAAGACAATAATGGTAGATTTGTAGTACTAAGGGGCTACTGGCAGGGGAAGAGGATTAGACTGGCACATATTTATACTCACATATATTTATATTCCACCAAAAACTGCAATAATGGAGATTTAGAAAATTCTGGGAGAAATAATCTGCTTTCAGCAAGGAATGTTACTTATAGGTGGAGACTGGAATTTGATTTGTAACAATAAAGATGTCTCTGGAGGGCCCAGAAGGGAAAATATAACAAAGGATGTGAGTTTTTAAATAGATTTATGAAAATATTTGGCATGAAAGCTGTGAATTCAGTACTAGGAGTTCAGATTGAATTTACACATTATTCCCCAAGATACAAAAACTGGGCTATGCTAGACAGAATGTCCATTTCACAGGAACATATGCATTTAATTGAAGGTTTTAATATACACCCAATAACTATTTCGCATCGTTTGCCAGTAATCACTAAAATAAAAACACAGGGTAATAAATAAAAGTGAGACACTGGTGCTTTCCCTCCTATCTTTTGAAAAGAGAAGACTGTAAGGAATATGTAGTGGAAATTATTCAGGAGCTGTTAGAGATGATAGAAATGTCTTCTGAAAATATAGTTAGGGAGTAGGTTAAAATTAAAGTGGAGTTTAAAAATAGGGTTGAAATAAAAGAAAGGGAGATATGGTTAATAAGTAAAAGAATTATTTTGAGGGACTGACAAATGGGAGGGCTCTCACAGAACAAGAAGAGGAGCAACTGCAGAATGCTAAACAGAAAATAAGGGCTTACCTTGATAATATGCATGAGTTTTGAAAGATTGCTGTTAAGCAACTCTTTTTTATTAATAACTCTAGAGCACAAAAACTTTTTGCACGACTCAGGCATCAGAAAGTAGAAGTGGCTGCCACCAAGCTTAAGCAGCCTATAACAAAGGTAACAAGGCATATTGTAGAAGTATTAGAAAGATTTTGGAAATTCTCTGAAAGTCTTTATAAAACAGAGAAATATGTAAATTCAATAAAAGGTACAAATGGAAATGTTAATGGAAGAATTAAATATGCCAAGGTTAGAGGTAGAGGAGGCACAATTAAACAGGATAGGAGGAGATAAGATAAAAATGGTGATGTGTAGCCAATCTACAGGAAAGTCCCTAGGAATAGATAGTATTCCTGTGGAAGTTTGGAAGCTAGGAGGAAAAAACTGATTAAGATCTGGAAGGTTTTATTTAACAGTATTTTAAGAGGAGGAAAAGTACCAACATCCTGGAAGAAAGTGGTGCTAGCTGTAATATTTAAAGAGGGTAAAGCTCCATCAGATCCAGCTCCATAAAAAAATACTAAACCATTATTATAAAGTGCTTTATGTCTGTAATGGCTAACAGAATGGCAAAAGTGATGCCAAAATTGATAGATATGGATCAATGTGATTTGACAGCATTAACAGAACTGATGATCCACAGGGAGGCAGAATGTTGTTGGTGGGTCTTGATACAGAGAAAGCATTTGACAGTAAGCTGGGAGTTTATGAGCAGAGCAATGGAAGCCTTTGCATTGCCTGATAAAATGTTAAGGTTGATTAGAAGGATAGGGATCAAAGGCAAAAATTAATGTGGGTGGGGCCCTCTCTGATAATTTTTGCTTGAGCAGAGAAACCAGGCAGGGGTGCCCTCTCTCCCCTTTGTTATTTGCATTAATATTTAGAACCATTGACAAAGAAAATAAGGGACTCAGAAGGATATAATTGGTATGGCAGTTAAGGAAAGCTGGCTCTATTTGCAGATATTATTTTATACCTGACAAAACCAGGAAAGACATTACAGTGCTGTGGAACATATTAAGACAGTTTCAAATCTTTTAGGGATACAAACTTAATTTAGCTACAACAAACACAATAGTGGTAAATTACGTACCCATACACAAATTGGTTCAGCAGTATCTATATTGATGGGGACATGATAGCATGAAGTATTTAGTAGTATGGATTGAAATTATTCCAGTGTGGCAGCTAAGGACATGTGGGAAGAGACTAAACTAAAGTTAATACAAAAACTGAGAAAATGCAAGTTCTGTGTTATATGGATATTAATAGTAAGGTACAAGCAGTTAAAATGTTTTTAGTCCCTGTAGTTTTATACACAGGTCAGGGATATTTTTATCAGCCAGAGGAGAAGTTGCAGATAGCAATTAATAAAGAGCTGAAGAATTTTATCTGGGAGGGAAACATGGCAAGAGTCAAGTGAGATGAGCTTTCTCTTCCAATACAACAAGGCGAATTGGGATTACCCAATTTGGAGGGTATTTTAGAGTAGCACAGTTAAGGCTCCTATACATAGCACAAGCAGAAAACTATAATTCAGAGTTGGAGAGACATGATTATGAAACAAGGAAAGTCTGGGATTTTGGATGCTGGCCTTTAATGAGAATAACAATAGTCACATATAATATTATATTCATAAAGTAGAAGAAAGTATTCTAAGCACTAAGCCAACATGGGAATGGAGAAAAGAGATTCTTCTGATAGGGGTGACTGCAATTAGAGATGCAGACAATAGGTAAGAGGGGCTGGAATTTATTGAAGAAAACTGGCAAATAAACCAAGGTATTGGGAGAAAATAACTAGAGAAGGAAAGACAGTAGAATGGGAAGACACCAAGAGCTTATTTAGACTGCAGGTTAGAGATTGCCTTCCCTATCTAGGATTGATTTCAGAGTACAGGCAAAGAGAAAGAAATAGTGGGGTCATGAATGAAAGACCAGCACTGGTAGAGTTTTTAGTACAATCTGGAACAGAAATTGCCATTAAGAAAGGAATTATTAGTAGAGCATATAAAGTATTGCATGATAACTATAAGAATCAATCAAAGGAAGTTAGAGAGGATTGGGAAGAGAGATTGGATAAACATTTCACAAAGAAACAGAAGGGGGATATATGTATGCCTCCCAAATATGCAACAAAGTCTAGAAGATTTAGGATTTGATTGGAAGTGCTTAGAGAGGTATTTTTATACCCCGGGTAGACCCTAAATAATTTTCCTCAGGTAGACAGCAAATGTTGAAGGTGTGATGGGGAAAAAAGAGGTAAGTAGGAACATATTTTGTGGGAGTGTAATGAGCTGGCAGACTTTAAAAATCTTCCTGCAGACTGCTCTGTCAGAAATATTGGGTGACAAAATTGGTGTAATTAAGGAATGATTTTTTTGAGCTATGATGCAGAATTGGAATTGCCTAGACATAGTAAAGCCTTGCTGAGTTTAATTATGATGGCTGCCAAAAAAAGCAATTAATTTAAGATGGAAATCAAAGTCTAAACTAACTTTACTAGAAGTAGAGAAGATAGCAGTGATTAAACAACTCAAATTGGGATCATTAGAAAAGGGTAGGAACAAATTACATTAGAAAAATGGCAATTGTGGGTTCAGTATATGCAGAGGAGGAGGAATGAGATTTAAAAGAATGCAGGATTTGAATGAGCTATGCAGTGTTTGACTGACAATGACTGGATATATTATAAGTGATGTATAATGTTTGCAGCTGCAGTTGTGTCAGCATGGTTTGTAATATATAGTGTTTCCAACTGAAATTGTGTCAGTATGGTTTATTTTCATTTGTATAAGTGTAAGATTGCCTATGTCATACGTGATAATTTAATAAAGATGTGTCTTGTGTAAAAAAAAGAGGGTATATATAGTGGTCATTCAATCCATACAGCGTATTAGCACCTGGCCAAGGCCTTTAACATTGTAACCCACATTGACATTGTAAATAAGCTCATAAGTTGTAGAGTAGGTACCTATGTGGTTAGATGGATTGCAAACTGACTAAAAGAAAGACCCCACATAATTAAGGTGCCAGGCATCACTTCAGAACTCAAGTAAGTTACTAGCAGAGTAATCAAGGGCTTGAGATCACCCTTTATTTTTTTTTATATATTCTTCTTATTGTAAACCCAGACCTATGGCTAATGCAATTTGTTCATAACTGTAAGCTAGACATTATCACTAATGCCCATCCTGAAACTCATTACAAGAACTAACCCCTACACACCAACAGTGCACAAAAAAGGGCTTGAACTAAGTGTGTTAAAAGTGCAGTATTGGCCATTTAGTAAGCACTTTTCCACAAATTATAATGTTGCCACTACTCCATTGCAGCTGGATGTGTAGTCAGGGATCTTGGCACCTTAATTTACAACTCTTCCTTCGTTGACCATCATATAACACCAGCAGCCACGAAATCCTTTTATTTAGCCCAAATAATTTTAAGGGCATCTTATCTGGGTCAAAAGTAGTTATCATCTGTCTGTACTCGGCCCTAATTAGATCAGTTGTAGGGTACCTATCCAAACATACTATGCAGTTAGAAAGGTTCCATATGTACCTATAGATGCAGATTATTGAATTCTTACTTACCAAAGCAATTTCATAGTCATATTCCTATACTCCGTCTCTGATAGGATTCTATGAGGAAATGTATGTCTTGTTTTCTGTCTCACAAGGACCCCCACCCTGCTGGATCTCGTATGTCTCCACAAGGCTAACAGCTCCATAAACACTGAAATTAAGGACTTAAACCTCCAGCAAACAGAAGTAAAACATACAGGTGGGACATATTGATTACCCATAACTTATCTGAGCTTTGTAACAAATTGCCTTTACAAATTAAACAGAATGATACTTTTGTTTCCTTCAAGAAGAACCTACATGAGAGCTGCTCCAGTGGTGTAGAAGGATAAAGCCCTGATTATGGTCCAGGTGATCGAGTAGTGCCTTATGGCAAATTGCACAGCATCAGGGAATGGATAGTGATCCCCATCTTAGGTGGGAGGGAGCTTGTTGATACTCTCCCTAAGTGGAGGCATAGTCCAAACAGGGACTGGAAGATCTGAAATAGTTTACTTCGTTTGGTCTTCACCCTGTGGGTTTCAGATCCACATCGGATCCGACACGGCCGCATTTTCCTGCTGTTGATCTGAGCTCCAAGCTCCTCCCCTTATCCATAATACCCCTGGTCTTCCTTCTCCCTTCAGATCTCATTTGCTGCCAGCGTAGCAACAAGCGTGGTCTGAGCTCTAAGTTTATTGGGGTGTGTAAGTGAAGTTTTTTTGCCAACTTTTCTAATTTCTTCTATCCTCTCTCTAATATTTCTTTACCTTTCCGTATCTGTGTCAAAAAAAAAAAAGTTTTTCTCTTCTTTCTGTACTTTTTGTGTGTGTATGTGTTTTTATGTGCATCTGGGCATGGTGCGGGGATGGCAGAAGCCCCAAATGTAGGTTTCAGAAAATGCACAGAGTGTGCACATACGCTCTCTTTGGCAAATGGCCACACTGTGTGCGTAGTATGCTTGGGTGCAGACCACCTTAAGTCCCGCTGTTCTGTTTGTGCTGGGTTTAATCCCACAGCACTTATAGACAGGTGGGACAAACTTATCCTTAAAAGGCTTGCTTCCCTCCTCAGGGACAGCAGTCCTTTCTTCCCCTGCTGGGGGAGGAGCGGCCGCTGCATCTTCCTCCTTTTCCCTGGCCTCTGGAACTCAAACTCCCGCCAATTGGTCCGGGGAAGGGGATATGACTAAAAAAGACAGGCCTCACAAATGGTCCCCTGATTACTCATAGCAGGCAGGTCTTCCACCCAAAGTGTGGCCTCCGACTAGGCCTGGGTCTCCTCGGCTCTGTTCTCCAAGGTTCTCCAACGAGCCAGAGGAACCCCCTAGCTAGTCCCCCTGCTAGGTCCTCTCTCCACCGGCTTTCCCGACCAGTTTTGGTGATGTCATCCTGCTCCACCTGGAGGCTTAGCGAGGAGGAGATGGACAAAATGATGCAGAGGTTTATCCGCACTCAGATCCAGATGGGGGTCTTGCCGGTGCCCTCCCCCTCCGAAGGGGGTCTCCTTGCAAACTTTTTTCCATCTAATAACTCCTTCTCCGATCTGACCGGTGGTTTAGGAGTTTTTGGATCTGAGGGTCCTCGCAGTGGAGGGGTTGGCGCCAATGGTACCTTGTACCTCAATGCCGGCCATTGCCTTGACCTTGTCGGATCTAACTGGGTCGGATCCGAGCTCTCTGAGCCATAGGCTCAAGATTGGATCTGAGGGGGTGCTTTCAGCTCTTAGTGCTTTGGAGCGGAGCATTCCCTTCAGCGTCTCTGCTCCGATTCCCCTGTCAAGTCAGGGGGGAATGGCCCTCGCCAGTAGTTCCTAGGAGGTTCGTTCCTCCTCAGCCTTCGACGTGGTGGAGAGGGTTCTCGCGGTGTCTAGACCTCTGACCATCTCATCTTCGGACTGTGTCCAAACCCCCTCAGCTCTGAGTGCAGTTCCGACCATCTTGACATCTCAGGGCAGCCCATGGTTGTGATGCCCCAGGAAGTTCCCCCGAGGGAACAGCAGGAGGTTTGCAAGTCCTCCCCAGAGAGTCCCACTGAGGAGGTGCCTCGCAAACGGACGTGTAATAGTTCTCTCATGCCACAGAGGGAGCTGCAAGGGTGGCCGAGACAGGTGTTGCCATCGGGTGTCACGCCTGGCTCTGGCTGTGTCATTCTCGGTGCCCTTTAAGGCATCTTTTACCAATACCCGATATGACGGTTCTTCCCTCTTCGGGAAATCCGTCAAAGAGACACTAGTCCAGAGCAAGAAGGATGGGAAGACGCTGTCTGCTGTCGAAATCTGCTCCCTCCCCCAAAGAGTCTTTTTTAGGAATCAGCGAAGGATGAAGAAGATGTGGTTCCGGAAGTCTCAGGCGTTTTCCCGGGAAGCTCAGGGCTCTCCTTCATGTAGAGGCAGAGGAGGGCTAAGATAGATGCCGCCTAGAGGCAGAGGGGTCCAAGGAATTTTGGGTCCAGAGAGCCCTTCTCAGAGAAACCTGGGCAGCAGCCCTGAAGGGTTGCCCGACTGCTTATCTCTGGAGGCAGTCGGGGGCCGTCTGCTGCTGCACCCAACAACATGGGAGTCCATCACTACAGATCGTTGTGTGTTGCGAATCATATCCAGAGGATATTTCGTTCTGTTCAGGGAACTGGCCTGTCTGAAGAAACACCTCACAAACGTTCCACCTGGCAAAGGGGGGAAGCAGCGCTAGTAATCAGAAAGTTGCTGAAGAAACGAGTCATCCAGCCGGTCCCCCTAGACCAATCTGGAGCCATTTATTCCAGGTTCTTTTTGGTGCCAAAGAAAAAGGGGGACCTTAGACCTGTCTTGGATCTGTCTACATTGAACCTGTCAGTAGCCAAGGTGAAGTTCTGGATGGTCACTCTTCAATCCATCCTGCCCTTTCTGCAGGCCAAAGATTGGATGTGCTCGATCGCCATCCAAGATGTGTACTATCACATCAAGATCGACAGGCACTCCCGGAGGTTTCTCCACTTCCAGCTGGGAGCCAGTCATTATCAGTTCAGAGTCCTTCCCTTTGGTCTCACCACAACCCCCAGGGTGTGCACCAAGGTGATGATGGTTGTGGCTGCTCACCTGAGGCTTCAGGGTATTCAGGTCTTCCCTTGCCTGGATGATTGGGTCTTTGATGTCCCTTCAAATCATCTACTCTGCCAAGCCAGAGATTACTTCATTCTGCTAGCAAACAAATTGGGCATCACCATCAATCTGAACAAGTCTTCATTGGCACTGGTCCAGATTCTAGACTTTATTGGGGCTCAGTTGGACACTGTTCAAACACGAGTTTTCCTCACTTCAGACAGGATACGTAATGTAGGATTTCATGTGCTGCACATTCTTCATACCCAGCTCCCAACAGCTGAAGCAGTCCTAAGGACGTTGGGTTCCATGGTGACCGCAATCAATCTTCTGCCAATAGCTCGTCTTCATATGACAGTTATTCAGTGGATGCTTGCAGTCCAGTGGTCCCCATTAGATCTTCCTCTGTCTTTTCCTGTGCTGATCTCAAGGGTATGCAGGGACTCCCTTTTGTGGTGGATTCAGTCCCTGGACCTCCTCAGGGAACACTCCTTTCATCTTGCCTATTCCAAACCACGGTGACCATGGATGCCTCCCAGCAAAGGTGGGAGGGGCACTGCTCGGGAAGGACAGTTCAAGGCACTTGGTCCCCTTCTGAGACCAGATTGCATATCAATGTACTACAGATGAGGGCAGTCCTTCTTGCCTTGCAGGCCCTTCACGCTCATCTTTCTCTAGGGATGATTGCAATTCAGACAGACAATATGTCAGTGGTCTGGTATATCAGCAAACAAGGGGGAAACCATATATTATCCCCTCTGTGGAGAAGCCATGAGAGTGTGGGAATGGGCTATCTCTACCGGCCACTTTCTGGTGGCAATGCACATTCCAGGGCAGTCCAACATTCTAGCGGACAGGCTCAGCAGATCTATCTTGATGCCTTACGAGTGGTCTCTGAATCCTTCAGTAGCGGAACAGATCTTTCAAAGGTGTGGTCGTCCTTGCTGCAATCTCTTTGCATCTCCTTCCATAGAGAAATGCAGCGAGTTTTTTGCTCTGAACCCCCCACAGGGGGAAGCCCCCAGAGGCACACTGGTACATGCTTGGCCTCCCGGTCTTCTCTATGGTTATCCTCCGCTTCTTCTTATGTTGAAGTTTCTTCAGAAAGCCCGAAGTCTGGGGAGCACTGTTGTCCTCATCGTCCCATTCTGGCCTCGCCAAGTTTGGTTCTCCTTACTGTGGTCTGATCTGGTAGTTCCTCCATGGACGTTGGATCCAGTTCCAGATCTTCTTTCCCATCCTTCAGGGATTCCTCAGCCAGACCTAGACAGTCTGAAGCTCACGGCTTGGCTGCTCCAGTTCCCATGATCATTAGAAATCCCAGATTGTCATCCCCAGTTAAATCCATTTTGGTAGCAGCTCATAAATCTTCCAAAAGAAAGGTGTATCAGAGTATATGGAAACATTTCCCCATATGGGCTGCTCAATGGGCCTTGGATCCCTTTACTGCACCTCTTCGGGCAGTCTTAGATTTTCTGGTGAGTATATTTCATCAGGGTGCCAGCTCATCTACAGTTATAGTCCATCTGGCAGCTATTTCTAATTTTCATGCAGGGGTGAACATGTCTTCCTTAGCGTCTTCCAAACTTTGCAATACTTTCCTTAAGGGTGCCTTCCTTCTTAGACCTCCAGTTAAGGACCTTATGCCTCCGTGGGATTTTACTTGCAAACATTATTCTCCACACCCTTTGAACCTGCAGCCTCAGTTGATTTGCAGTTTGTGACCTGGAAATCTGCCTTCTTGGTTGCCATTATATCAGCCAGAAGAGTATCAGAACTCCAGGCTCTTTCTAGCAAAGTGCCTTACATGATTTTTCACAAAAATAGGGTGCCATTGTGCACTAATCCATCTTTTCTTCCTAAAGTAGCCTTGGAAGCCAGTAATAATCAAACTATCAATTTGCCATTTTTCCCCTAACTTTTAAAATAAAGGGGAATACAAGTTGCACCTGGTAGATGTTCATAAACAACTGAGATTCTATTTGCACAGGATGAAACCTTTTCATAAATCTGTTCAACTATTCATGTCTTATTCTAAACCCTTCTTAGGTAAGCCAGTTTCTAAGGTAACCATTGTTCACTGGATCTCCCGATGCATGGTTCGAGCTTATGCTGTTAAAGAAATGTCTCCTCCGGGACAAGTGAAAGCACATTCTACTCGATCTATGGCTATGTCAGCTGCCTTTTAGTCTAGGGTGTCTCTGGACGATATCTGGTTGGCAGCCTCTTGGTCCCCTGGATAGCATGTCTAGAAAGAGAGCATCATTCGGCTCTGCAGTGCTCCGTAATATCCTTCCATGAGGGCCACCCAGGAGTTTTTGGTAGCTGGGGACTCTGTCCCACAGGTTGAAGACCAAATGAAGTAAACTACTTCAGATAAAGAAGTTATGTACTCACCATAACGTTCCATCTGAGTAGTTGTACTTTATTCATCTTCAACCGTCTCCCCCGTTCCCCCTGACCTTGTTACATAGTGAAGGTTGTTATACCTTTGTGTAGGTTGTGAGACCCTTGGTCCTGTCTCGGACCTGGAGTTTTTGTTTTTTTTTTTTTGTGGCTCAAGCTTGTGATAAAGTTCTGTTGGGTCAGATGTTTGGTACCATTTAGGCAGCAAACTCGATTTGAAGGGAGACAGGGGATATTATGGGAAAGGGGAGAAGCTTGGAGCTCAGATCAGTAGCTGGAAAATGCGGCGGTGTTTGATCCGATGTTGATCCAAAACCCACAGGTTGAAGACAAATGAAGTACAACTACTCAGATAGAACATTATGGTAAATACATCATTTTCTTTTTATCAGTGAGCATAGGGTGGAGGAGGGAAATCAGTAGGGCATAAAAAAAAAAAAAAAAAAACTTGGGAGAAACCAAAAATGAGCCAAGCCCCCTGGGTGGCCTTAGGATCACAACATGCCCCAAGAATACTAAAGAAGGTCTGGAGGAGTAGGAAGATGGTTGGTAGACCCAGAGTGGACATGGGACACTAAGTGATGGGCTGATATAAATGAGGTCTGAGGGGATCAAAAAAAAAAAAAAAATATATATATATATATATATATATATATATATATATATATATATATATCTACATGATTGGATGGGCATTTATAAATTTATCCCTGCGCTGACATGTTTTGCCCTCTTGGAAGTGGGAGTGCATTTTGGGGGTGGATATCAGGAAGGCATAAATGGTCTCTTGACTTGCTCTCCGGGGTTCCACATGGATACTTTATAATAATGGCCTGGCCATTACAAATCACCTAGCAGGTCATGGAGTGGAAGCTGTTTCTGTTGATGAAGTATAATCTCTCTGGACAAGGTAGGGCCTTCATAGCAGCATATGTGCAAGTAATAGTGCTCAAAATTCAGGGAAATTGGCTGTGTTAAAAAACTCAAATGATTTATATTCTCTCTCTCTCTCTCTCCTCTAATGTCTTGGGGAAGCAGATATGCCCCTGCAGATATTGATGCATTATACTTAGGGTCTGGTGTAGGATTTGCTTAGCAGATGCCTACAGTATTCTTAACTTGTCCCACTTAGGAAGCCAGAAGGACCCTGCAAATAACATGGTTAAGGCTACACAACCTTTTGTATCCACAAGAGTAAGCATACCATGTATGTCTTTTAGTTAATGGCAAAGTTCATCTAGGTCCCTTACAGTATTTCTCTCCATTCAGAGTTTGTCCATACTATATCAGTCTGTGGGCTGGTGGTATTTAAGGTTCTGTATGTGCCTGCACCAGTGGGAGAGGCTTCTTTGATGGGTAATATTGCAGGTACTGGTTCCAACATCAGTTCCTAACACATGCAGCTGTTTCTCCTAACATTGCTTCTGTTGTACAGTATGAATCATAACTTTCAAAATGGCCTTCATTTGCGTAACCATATAGCTCATTAACATGGGGATCTTCATTTCTATGTCCATTGTGTGCTCATTAACATGCACTTCACAGCATGGTATTTTGGCTACTGCAGAGCCTGCTGTCTGTCTCTTTTATGCTTTTCTATTTCAAACTAAAACGTTCAAGGAAGTGGGCTTTTCTCCTTCACCGGACTGCAGTTAAGATGGTTATAGCAGAGAGTAGCCCTCATCCTAGATGGGAAGTTCCCCAACTGCCTCAGTTATAATTAGATTCACCACTGCCATCAATATCCCAACTACCCAGAATACCCTCCTGGTGGAAGATGCATGGCAAATACTTAAGACAGCTCTCCTCTAAACCACTACAGTGGGCAACCTAAAATGTAACTGTGGCAGACAATACACAAGGAATATCTATTACATATCCCATCTAAACTGCTTGGTGGGCAGCTTGACTAAGGAACTTATTCTTCCACACCACGAACCAACACAGAAAGCATAATATGTTTTCCCTCAGTGCTCAGAGAATCAGAAATCGGATATTTTGGAGACCTGAATGTTACATCATAACCCAGATGTACTATAAACTTAGAAACATAGCTAAAGCAAAACAAATGCGTCTCTATATAGGATAGACAAAAAAAAATCAGCATTGTAGGCAGAAGTAGACTGGATTGCTAGCAATCAGCAATATGACAGAAGAGTGATATTTTGTGGCAGACTGAGATCTCAGGGATTGAAACTCAGTAGAGCTAAATGAAAAATGTGTCACTTCACTGAAGTACATGGGATATGTCTTAACTGAAGTTCATCTTCAGCCAGATGCCAATAAGGTTAAAGCCAACGAAGATATGCAGAACATCCTAAAAAAATAATTTTTTTGTGATTCTTAAGCATGGTACAGTGTCTTAATTCATACAAAGTGATGCAGTATTTTGTTGCTTAACAGGTTAAGAAAAGAAAATTTGAGTTACTGAGACAATTGGATATTATGATGTGGTCCACACCTACTTTTTGCAAGTTGAATAGTCACCAAGGGCTAGGAGCAGCTCTGTTACATGAGGGCAGACTTGTAACTTATGCATTTAGAGCACCAGCGATGATCAGATGCATTACGCACAAAAAGGGAAGGCAATGCCTGTTTCTATAAATTGCTGTCACAAGTTCCATGATTGCATTTTTGGCAAATCTGTTACATTTGAATCAGATCACAAACCACTTTAAAGCTTTGTAAAAAGTCTTTACATAATACTGCCATCATATCTGCAGAGGATGTTATCATTACAAAAAGTACAAAAAAAAAAGAAAATGTGTGGGAAGCAATGTGCAGAGTAGGTTTTAAATCCCAAGTAGTTCACTATAAAGTTCCAAATACAATACGAATCAGGTTCAGGTGTCTCCTCGATGTAAACAGCCTATGCAGGCAGTTGCTGACACCCAAAACCAGCGGGTGTGTTCCTCTTCCTAGTAGTTCAGCCACAAACTCTTGTTAGTGCAACTCCACAAAACTATAGCTTGTCATGCACAATCAAGTAAATACAAGCGTTAAGCGGAGGTTATAAATATTTATTAAATAAAAACGGCAAGCGCTTTCAACTTGTGGTCTTCTTCAGGCCAATAACAACTAAAGTGCTTGGTGCAAACATTTAAATATACAAACATTAAAAATGCAATGATGTCACATCCTCAATTAATTGAAGTGCATACATTGTTTAAAAATTAAAGGGACAGGAAGTGCTGCCCTAATTTCAAGCATAGCTTGTTGTAAGCAACTTCTAAAATCATGAATAAAACATAAAAATATATATAGAGCATAAAAATATATGGCATGTATATATATATATATATATATATATATATATATATATATATATATATATATAGTCAGCCATACTGTATTGCTAAACAATCAATCTTATAAACATGCTTTATACATAAAAAAATGATATTTCTATTCTTTTAACAGAGCTAAAAAATGTGCATCCACACATGTCATGTGTGGAATACATGCATCAAAATATCCATGTCATGTACTAATAGAAGTGGAACAGAGAGATGGAACTGGGATGTTGCATGTGTGCATTTGTAAAAAAAATATATGTGTAAGCGGATAACGCATAAAGTATATGTGTATGTCTATATGTGTAAATTGTACACATATATAAAGACAGTTGACAATAAGACTATGTGATGTTATATCAAATGCCCTAAATGAATACTATGCAAAAGGGGAAAGGGTGTGTGTGTGTGTGTGTGTGTGGGGGGGGAGAAGTGACAAGATTAAAGGAAATGTGGAGGGGGAATGAATGTGAGGGAAGGGGGGGGGGAGAAGTTAAGGAAAAAAGTGAAAGAAACAAATAGAAATGTCAAGGTGTAAGTAGATAAGTATGAGATATATGGTGCTCAGTGGCGTAGTGACCTAGATTTCAGCATGGGTTTAATGGATACCCTGTCATTGAGGCCAGGGTGACAATCAGCTCTAAGTCTGATAATCCATTTGGTCTCCTTTGCTTCAGTTAAATTCTGGATGTCACCTCTCCTCAATGTGGGTTCATTCACCTGTATCACTTGAAACTTAAATATGTGTTGTTTAGAGGTATTAATCACATGTTTCAACAATGCACTGCATGGTGAGGCCACTCTGATCTTGTATATGTGTTCTCTGATTCTCTCTTTCAATTTGCGGTCAGTTTTACCTATATAAAACGGACAGCACTGTGTGCAGGTCGCTAAATAGACTACATGTGTAGTATCACAGGAGGCCGCAGCTGTAAAAACAAATTCCTGTCCTGTGTTCGGATGTATAAAGCTATCTGTTTCTTTGATGAAATTACAATAATTGCATCTACTACATTTCCTGGTCATGCTGCTTTTCACACAGCTCACAGTTTCACATATTCTGTTCGGTCCACATAACATCCTATATAGGTTATGTTTATTCTTATATGTGAACCTAGGAGAGTGATCAATCACTCCTGATATATCTAAATCAGTGAGAAGAATGTCCCAGTGCTTCCTATAAATGTCCTTCACATATCTAACATCCTGTGTGTAAAATATTGGTATCCTAAGTCTATCACTGCTATCATGTATTGCGTCCAATTCTTTGCATCCATCATTTCTATTAGCAAAGTATGGAAACACTCTACCTTTCCTCAGCTCATTTATTTCTTTCATGTTGGCATCTATTTCATCAGGTGAGTAACTTTTATCCAAAAACATATTCCTCAATTCAAACATTCTATTATCAAAGCTTATATTATCAGAGTGTAATCTAGATATCCTCATAGCTTGTCCTCTGACAATGTTGTTAAAAACATGTGCTGGATGCATGCTACTACGATGTAATAGATGATTACGATAGCAGCTTTCCCCATGCACACCTGTGTTCAAGAGGCCACTCGGCAATCTCTGAATATAAACATCCAGGAATGATATCAACTCTATTGAGTTATCCATTGTAAACTTGAGATAGTCCGTGTGGGTGTTTATATCTCTATGGAATTCTAAGAGTTGTTGTTCGTCTCCTTTCCAAATAATTAAAAGGTCATCAACGAAACGGGTGTAAAATGACACATAATTCTGATATGCAGTGTTCTCAAATAGAGAGTTAAACTCCCAGCATGCCATGACAAGGTTGGCGTAGCTATTGGCACAAGAAGTGCCCATAGCTACGCCATCCTTTTGAATGTATAACTGATTGTCAAATATAAACACATTGTTCATAAGTACTAACTCCATGAGTTCACAGATAACTTCAATCTTGCTCATAGAGAATGTACCATCTTTCTCTAAGCATTGACTAATACAGGTAATGCCATCCAAATTCGGAATGACAGTAAATAAAGACTGTACATCTAGGGTGACTAGTATATCCCTCTCGCCTTCCTTAACTGCATGTGTCTTGTCATATAACATGAGTAGGAACTGTTTTGTGTCTCTCAATATATGTTCATACTTATTAACGATTGGTCTCAGTAAGTATTCTAGATAGAGCGATATGGGTTCCGTTACCCACCCTCTCCCGGCCACAATTGGGGTCTCTCCCATCTTTATGGATCTTGGGCATCCCTTGTATACAAGGTATGATTGGATGTTCTACAATAAAATATCTGTAAAGTTCTTCGTTAATTTTCCCTTCAAGTAATAGAACTTCAAGTTTGGTTGTGACCCTATTCATAATTATATTAAGTGTATGTGTGTCAATCTTCTCATAAAATTTTGTATCTCCAAGCATCAAATGCATCTTGGTTTTGTAGTATTCCATGTCCATCGCTACTATGGGGCCCCCTTTGTCGGCCGGTCTTAACATAATGCTACCATCATTCCTTAAGTTATTCAGTGCTCTTCTCTGTGCGGGGTTGAGGTTCCCTGTCCATTTCTTACTTTTATTAAAACTATCATTTGCATATAGATCTTTCTCCACCAACTTTGAAAATGCTTCTATCAATGGATGGTTATTCGGGACATATGTGCTAGGTTTCCTAAATTTATGTAATTCCGATGTAGTACCAGCAAAATCAAGTTTAATCTGTAAATTACGAGTAAACAATTTAAGATCAATTATATTATCAGTAATATCACTTTTCTGAGAAGGAATGAATGTAGTACCTTTCTCTAATACATAACATTCATCCAAGGAAAGTGTTTTCTTGGATATATTCCAAATTAATGATTCTTGCTCCCTTGCCATAATTTCTTTATAGTAGGTCCTGGCTGTGGATGGTCTGCTGGCCTCTTTCTCTGTCGGCCTCTGCTCATTGACCGTTCTCTCCCCCTCCCCCCACCTCTCCAATGTGATGCAATTGGGAAAGGGGCTGTATGGGGGAAGCCATGGTTCGATGTGCTATCCAAGGGTACATTTAATTTTTTCTTTCCTACTTCAAAACTACCTTTGCTAGTACTATCACTATTTGTATCAATATGTTCACATATGTCTATACGAGTATTAGCTTCCTCAAGAACGGAAATAATGTGTATATTGCTAATGGGTGACATGCTTTGTATGTCTATACCATCGTGGTGTACCATAGCTGCAGTAACCACCAGGTTCCGCTTCCCACCACCTTGTGGTAGGTTAGCTTTTATATTAACATCACTATTACTATTACCTTGCCTGTCTTTCTGTTGTATAGGGGGATCTGGGGGGTTGTTATCAAAATTCTTCACTGTGTTGTTCACCCTGGGCCAAGTGAAGACATTCCCCTTTTTAAAATCGTCAGTGTCCCTCTTAATCTTATCACGTTTTTGCTGTAATAATCTCTTTTCATACATAAACACATTATCCAACATTTTATCCATATACACATCTATTACTTGTTTAGGATACATATTATATAAGCTTAGTTGTTGTTGCTGAATATTTTCCCTCAAAGAAATTTCTTGAGGCAAAAACTACTTATTCAAAAGTTCCATATATTTAATGCTAGTTTCAAGGTTAATCTGCTGCCACATCCAATCATACCTTGTATACAAGGGATGCCCAAGAATCCATAAAGATGGGAGAGACCCCCCAATGAGACCAATTGTGGCCGGGAGAGGGTGGGTAACGGAACCCATATCGCTCTATCTAGAATACTTACTGAGACCAATCGTTAATAAGTATGAACATATATTGAGAGACACAAAACAGTTCCTACTCATGTTATATGACAAGACCCATGCAGTTAAGGAAGGCGAGAGGGATATACTAGTCACCCTAGATGTACAGTCTTTATTTACTGTCATTCCAAATTTGGATGGCATTACCTGTATTAGTCAATGCTTAGAGAAAGATGGTACATTCTCTATGAGCAAGATTGAAGTTATCTGTGAACTCATGGAGTTAGTACTTATGAACAATGTGTTTATATTTGACAATCAGTTATACATTCAAAAGGATGGCGTAGCTATGGGCACTTCTTGTGCCAATAGCTACGCCAACCTTGTCATGGCATGCTGGGAGTTTAACTCTCTATTTGAGAACACTGCATATCAGAATTGTGTCATTTTACACCCGTTTCGTTGATGACCTTTTTATTATTTGGAAAGGAGACGAACAACAACTCTTAGAATTCCATAGAGATATAAACACCCACACGGACTATCTCAAGTTTACAATGGATAACTCAATAGAGTTGATATCATTCCTGGATGTTTATATTCAGAGATTGCCGAGTGGCCTCTTGAACACAGGTGTGCATAGGAAAAGCTGCTATCGTAATCATCTATTACATCGTAGTAGCATGCATCCAGCACATGTTTTTAACAACATTGTCAGAGGACAAGCTATGAGGATATCTGAATTACACTCTGATAATATAAGCTTTGATAATAGAATGTCTGAATTGAGGAATATGTTTTTGGATAGAAGTTACTCACCTGATGAAATAGATGCCAACATGAAAGATATAAATGAGCTGAGGAAAGGTAGAGCGTTTCCATACTTTGCTAATAGAAATGATGGATGCAAAGAATTGGACGCAATACATGATAGCAGTGATAGACTTAGGATACCAATATTTTACACACAGGATGTTAGATATGTGAAGGACATTTATAGGAAGCACTGGGACATTCTTCTCACTGATTTAGATATATCAGGAGTGATTGATCACTCTCCTAGGTTCACATATAAGAATAAACATAACCTATATAGGATGTTATGTGGACCGAACAGAGTATGTGAAACTGTGAGCTGTGTGAAAAGTAGCATGACCAGGAAATGTAGTAGATGCAATTATTGTAATTTCATCAAAGAAACAGATAGCTTTATACATCCGAACACAGGACAGGAATTTGTTTTTACAGCTGCGGCCTCCTGTGATACTACACATGTAGTCTATTTAGCGACCTGCACACAGTGCTGTGCGTTTTATATAGGTAAAACTGACCGCAAATTGAAAGAGAGAATCAGAGAACACATATACAAGATCAGAGTGGCCTCACCATGCAGTGCATTGTCGAAACATGTGATTAATACCTCTAAACAACACATATTTAAGTTTCAAGTGATACAGGTGAATGAACCCACATTGAGGAGAGGTGACATCCAGAATTTAACTGAAGCAAAGGAGACCAAATGTATTATCAGACTTAGAGCTGATTGTCACCCTGGCCTCAATGACAGGGTATCCATTAAACCCATGCTGAAATCTAGGTCACTACGCCATTGAGCACCATATATCTCATACTTATCTACTTACACCTTGACATTTCTATTTGTTTCTTTCACTTTTTTCCTTATCTTCTCCCCCCCCTTCCCTCACATTCATTCCCCCTCCACATTTCCTTTAATCTTGTCACTTCTCCCCCCCCCCCTCCTTTCCCCTTTTGCATAGTATTCATTTAGGGCATTTGATATAACATGACATAGTCTTATTGTCAACTGTCTTTATATATGTGTACAATTTACACATATAGACATACACATATACTTTATGCGTTATCTGCTTGCACATATATTTTTTTACAAATGCACACATGCAACATCCCAGTTCCATCTCTCTGTTCCACTTCTATTAGTACATGACATGGATATTTGGATGCATGCATTCCACACATGACATGTGTGGATGCACATTTTTTAGCTCTGTTAAAAGAATGGAAATATCATTTTTTTATGTATAAAGCATGTTTATAAGATTGATTGTTTAGCAATACAGTATGGCTGACTATATATATATATATATATATATATATATGTATATATATATATATATATATATATATATATATATACATGCCATATATTTTTATGCTCTATATATATTTTTATGTTTTATTCATGATTTTAGAAGTTGCTTACAACAAGCTATGCTTGAAATTAGGGCAGCACTTCCTGTCCCTTTAATTTTTAAACAATGTATGCACTTCAATTAATTGAGGATGTGACATCATTGCATTTTTAATGTTTGTATATTTAAATGTTTGCACCAAGCACTTTAGTTGTTATTGGCCTGAAGAAGACCACAAGTTGAAAGCGCTTGCCGTTTTTATTTAATAAATATTTATAACCTCCGCTTAACGCTTGTATTTACTTGATTGTGCATGACAAGCTATAGTTTTGTGGAGTTGCACTAACAAGAGTTTGTGGCTGAACTACTAGGAAGAGGAACACACCCGCTGGTTTTGGGTGTCAGCAACTGCCTGCATAGGCTGTTTACATTGAGGAGACACCTGAACCTGATTCGTATTGTATTTGGAACTTTATAGTGAACTACTTGGGATTTAAAACCTACTCTGCACATTGCTTCCCACACATTTTCTTTTTTCTTCTTAGCAACAGTACGTTTTGTGGGAAGTGGAATAACACGTGAGCGTTTTTTTGGATTTTATTTTCATTACAAAAAGTACAACTTGCAAGTACAATACTGTCTTGGGAACCAAATGCATGTAGCTTATACTTGAAACAAAATATATTTGAATGCCTGCAAAGAGTATGTTTTGGAGAAAGATTTGTAACTGCTGTCGACTGTTACACTTACCTGTGATAAACGAGAAATTACAACAGCAAGTAGCTTGTACTAGAGGTAACATAACAGCTGGAGTAGCTTAGAGAAGACATTATGTCAGGGTGGCATGATGGTGTAAAAACCACTTCTTCCTGTTTTCAAGCCATATTTCCCGTTTTATGAAAAACATGAGTCACACCTTGGTATAAAAAAATGACATTACATCTAGATGAGTTGCAGCTCATTCTTTGTAGTTTCACATACAAGATAATTACTTCTACTGTTTCTGTTACATCACTGACAAAGATTCAGTTTTTCTTTTGCATTTTTCATTTTGACGTTGAGTTAGACAAGCATGGAGTTTGTATGTATAAGTAAGGGGGGTGTGGGGTAGACTTGCTCTTAAGTATTTTTACTGTATCTTGCATCCAGATGACATTCCAGAAATTGTCTTTACATACCTCAATGATTCATAGTAGAACTGACCAAATGTGATCTACAGACAGAGCAATTAATATAAAACTGTGAGACTTGGCATGTTTAATAATTTAGAAGAATAATTCAGTTATAGTTTTGAGTAAGGTCTAGAGAAATTTCTACCTAATAACAGGAAAAGATACAAAAATAAGCTTATTTTGTTTTGCAGTAAAGTAATCCCTTTGGATTAGAGATAGCAAATCCAGCTGCTTTTGCTGCTTCGGCTGTAATGTGGATGTGTGTTTTGATAAAACATTACACATCACAAATGTGTACCCTCAGGGCTCAAGACACTTTGATCTATATGTTTCACAGTATATTGTGTAGGTATTATACATTTGTTAAAAATGAGCAAAATAATCCATTTTACAGAGAGCAGATGCTTATCTTTACCAGTCAGCAAGCTTGTGGCACCACCTTTTCAGATGCCAAAAGTTTGACTTTTTTTTACTGAAACAGAAGATTTTGCAGCCATATCTTTACCCAGTGCAAAAGACATATTTTCACTTTATTTCCCAAATAATGGTTCACTGTTGAATGCTAGTTGCTTCTATTATTTTATATCATATTAAGGCATTTATTATGTCATGTATTTTTCTGCAATATTTAGATGTAAGTTAGAAAATATTTTTATTCCTAAAATATCAGGACATTTGCCATTTACATGTTTTTTGCAGGATACAACCACCCAAATCAGGACTGTCATGTGAAGAGAGGGATAGATGGTAACCCTATTAACAAGATATTTGTATACTGCTTTATGCTCATCCATCTCTGTTTACAGAAACATTTGATCCAATGATGTTTGAGTCAATGTGTCAGTTGTTGGATCCGACCTTGATGCCTTATGCCAGAGTATTGTATCTGAGAGCTCTGACTGTTCTTCTACCCACAATTCTTTCCTCCTAGTTGATTTACCTTGGATCTTGTTTGCCACCTGTTTAACCAGACGTGCCCTCTGAGAGCTCCACGCATTCACGATAAGGGAAAGCATTTTCTGACTAAATCTTTTACTCCTCTTTTTTCTACAAAACTGTTGGGTAGTGTTAAGACTTGATTAGTCTTAGGATTAGTTTGCATAGTTGTTTTGGTTAAATAGATAACTTTTTTTGCAAGTTTACAGAGCGTGCTGTGTTAGAATTTTCTAGTAGCTTTTGTAGAGGTACATTCTTATACAGATATGTGTGACGCACTTTTCAAAACAATGCTTTGTCGAAGAATGATCAACATTTCTGGCATTATGTAAAAGAAAAGTTATGGCCCTTTTGTGTATTATTTATTGTGGAATGTATGCAGCAGTTGGAACATCTTGATATGGATCGTGGTACAGTGCGGATAAGGAAATATAACCTTTTCCCCACTGCAGTGCAATCTTGGAGTTGGTATATATAAGTAGCAGGGGGCTGTAGGGGGGCTTGCCCCCCTGCAAAAATGTGTTTTACATGGTTTTGATGGGGAAGTTGACAGGTTTTGACTTTTGGAGAAGTGCAGTTCAGAAAAGTGCATTTTGATTGAACTGCAGTTCGGAAAAGTGCATTTTCGTTGAACTGCACTTTCTCTAATCCAGAATTGGGTTTCTGAAATTTGGTGGTCTGTGAATTCAGTGATGAGAAGTAGATTCATATACATATATATATATATATATATATATATATGTGTGTGTGTGTGTGTGTGTGTGTATATTTGTAAAGAGAGAGAGAGAGAAAGATATTAGTCAATAGTTTAAATAGGTCTGTGCTGTAGTGTAATTTTTGCAATGTACTTTTCTCTAGTATAACTTCTTTAGTAGTGTGCAAAGTTTTCAGAGTGATTAATATTATTGGGGTATGTTTTATATATTTATATATAGGATTTATTGTCGTGATGTCTGACAAGCCAACTGGATTGAAGAAGTGGACACAAGATACCCCCCAAGACTCCCATTTCCCTTGTGTTTACTGTCCAGGTCCCTCTCATCTTCAGGCCAGTTGCAGCTTCTGTGCTGCCTTTGGTACCAGAACATTTCAAGACAGAAAAAAGAAACTTATCCTCAAAGGTTTACTTCCCCCTCAGACAAAGTTCACCATGTCCTTTGAATCCAAATTACTGTCCGCTTCCCCATCTACTGCTAAAAAGAAGGAGAAAGAGAAAGGTCTAAAGAGACAACCAAAATGAGAAGATAAAAGAAGAAAGGAAAGTAGAAAAGTCGAAGAAAAGGTCCCCAGATCCATCTGCTCTCCAGGGTCCAGCACCTAAGTTTTTGAGGCAGTCGGATCCACCTACAACTCAGATCCAAACTCCCTCTCTGAAACCTACTTTTTCTCCAGGGCCGGTTAGCTCCAAGTTGCATTCACCATACTCCAACACAAGCTACTATTGATAATGGTGTCTGTAACTTCTTCTTCGAGATCTGGTCGATCCATCAGAAGCCTTATTGAGATGGATATTGACTGCATGATGAGCGAATTCCTGAGGGCACAGATTCGTCTGGGGGTCCTGCTTTCTACATCTCCTAGAGGAGGGCGGGGAATGGGCCTTTCAACCCTGTCCCATCACTTCTGACGCCAAGTCTTTTCCTGCAGCTGATCAAGGAGCTTTCTAAGTCTCTTTTGGGTAGTTTCCTTCATTTGTCCAAAAGATGGTGGATGCCCAAATGTCTACCCTGCAGTCAACATCAAATGTGGCCATGTGACGTTTGTCAAATCCAGCTGAGGACACATCAAGGGCAACCGGTACAGGTATTAACATGAGTCACCATGCCTGGATGTGGCTATGCAATTTCATAGAAAGCTTCAATGAATCCTTTATCAATGCTCCCTATGGTGGTTCTATCCTGTTTGGATCTAAGGTGAAGGAAACTTTTACCAGTAGTGAACAGGATGGTAAGACCTTATCTGCAGTGGGAATCTGTTTTTTCAACTCCTCAAAGATCCCTTTTGAGGGATCAAAGAGGAGGTAGAAAGATGTGGTTCAAGAAATCCCAGGTTTTTCACCAAGACACTCCTGGAGATAGACCTCTCCAAAGTAGAGGCGGAGGCAGTTTGAACTGATGCCACCTGACAGGGAGAAGCAAACCACAGAACCAAGATTTCCATGATCCTTTCACTGAGAAACCTTACCAGCATCCCTGAACAGTGGCCCAACTCCTGCAGTCTGGAGGCAGACACTTATCCCTACACCCTTTAGCCTGGCAAACCATAACATCTGATTCATGGATGCTAAGGGTAATTATCAGAGGTTATACCATACCCTTTTTGTCTATCCCAAGGAAAAGATTGAAGATTCCCTATACTTCACCCAATCAGTTGAAATCTGCAGCAGCAGAAGTGTTAAAGCTCATCTTCAACTGCAGGGGATCCAAGTCTTCCTGTATCGAGATGATTGGCTCCTAACTGCTACCTGTAAGGATCTACTGTTGCAACACCAAGCATTCTTTCTCACTCTTGCAAACCAATTGGGAATATCAGTCAACCACAGGAATAGCAGACTGCCTCCCATGCAGAGCATAGAATTTATAGGTTGCCAGATAAACACAGTCCAACAAATTGCAAGAGTCCCTGTTATCAAGTGATACAACATTTACGCCCACAGGTAAGACTCATTCACCATATTTTAGGGCTGATGGTCTCTACTATTGCACTGGTCCCTTTTGCAAGATATCACATGAGAGCCCGACAGTGGGCACTAGCAGTACAGTAGTCACATAAATTTCACTCCCCTTCTCACCAAAATCTGACTTACTCAAGTATGCAGGAATCACATAAGTGGGCGGATTGCGTCTCCATCAGTAGTACAGAGCAGATCTTTTTGCCCAGGGTCTCAGGTTCACAGCACCACTGATGCTTCCCTTATAATGTTGGAGGGTCCATTTGAAGGGAAGACAGTTCAAAGGATGTGGTTTTCAGTGGAGGCCAAACTTCACATCAACGTCTAGGAGATGGCAGCAGTCCTCCTAGCATTGCAGGGCTTTCAGGACCTCCTCCCCAAGGGTGTGGTCTCCATTCATACAGACAATATGTCATTGGTCCGGTACATCAACAAACAAGGTGGAACATGTTCATGTCCTCTTTGCCAAGAGGCCATGTGAGTCGTGCAGTGGGTGATGTCTTCAACACAACTTTCTAGTGGCAATGCATATTCTTGGGATGCCAGATGTACTAGTGGACTGGTTGAGTAGGAGTATCCTATTACCTCATGAGTGCTGTTTCAAACAGAGAGTGGAAGCAGGGATCTTCAGGCACTGGGGCCAACCTTACTGCAGTCTTTTTGCTTCCTGTTTCAACAACAAATGCAGCAGATACTTTGCCCTCATCCCTCCACTGGGACAGACACCCAGAGATGCTCTAGTCTACTTTTTGTCCCCAGGTCTCCTTTACGCCTTCCCATCAATTCCCCTTCTCGTGAAGTTCATTAAGAAAGCCATGATTTGCAAGATCAGGGTAATTCTCATTGTCCCCTTTTGGCCTCAGCAGGTATAGTTCCCCTTCCTTTGGCCTCACCTACTTCACCCAGTGTGGGTACTGGATCCCACTCCAGATCTGCCTAGTCATCCATACAGGATGCCTGTGCCAGTTCTTCAGTCCTTGAAAGTAACAGTATGGTTTCTCCAGTTTTAACAATATCCAGAGATGCAAGGCTTTTCTTTCCAGTGATCGAAATAATTTCTTCTTCTTAGAAGGACTCAGCCAAACTTAAAAGAGCAAATGGAAAACATTTTATATTTGGGCATCTTTGAAGGGTTTAGACCCTTTTTCATCCCCTCTTCCAGCATACTGAATTTTCTTTATGATTTTTTTCTGCAAGGTTTCAGTTACTCCACCATAAAAGTCCAGATGGCCACCATCCCAAATTTTCACATAGGACATAATGGTTTGTCTATTGCATCCCTTAGGGGGACCAAAGCTTTCCTTAACAGAACATTTTTTATTCTGTCTTCCTGTTCGAGATCCATTTCTACCATGGGATATTACAGTCTTGCTACAGTCATTGACCCAGGAAACCCTTTGATCCTACAGCATCAGCAGATTTAAAATTTCTCTATTAGAAGACTATTTTTCTGATTCCCGTCACTTCAGCAAGACGAGTTTTGGAACTTCAAGCACTGTCCTTCAAACCACTCTTCCTAATTTTTCATAAGGGTAGTGTTTCCTGAGAACTAACCACTTCCTTCTTTCCAATGGTGGCATCAGAAACAAACTTAAATCAGCAAATTGATTTGCCTGTATGTTTTTTCCAAATTTTGCCACCAGGGGGAAATACGCCCTGCATACCATAGATGTCCATAGACAGCTCAGATTTTATTTACATAGTACAAAAGACTTCAGAAAATCAGACCAGCACTTTCTCTCTTTTTTCATATCTAAACTAGGACAACATGTGTCAAAAGTCATGCTGTCTCAGTGGCTGGCAGATCACATTTCCTTTGTTTAAAATTCTAAGCCCAAGGCTCAGCCTACTAGAATGATGGTTACTTTGACAGCATTTGAAAAACACTACCAGTGACATATGTTTAGCAGCAGCTTGGTCAATAGCTCATTATCTTCGTATCCCATTACAAATTGGATGTGCAATCCAGAGCTCAAGCATCTTTTGCCTCTGTCATTTTCAGGAGTGTCCTTCCTTGAGTCCACCCGAGTCCTTTTAAGACAGTTTGGAAATCTGTCCCACATGTTGAATCTGATGAAAATAGACAACATGAGATACGGAAGTTGTGTACTTACACTGTTTACAGATCTGTGTTGTCCTGTTTTCATGCGGTTCAACATCCTCCCTCCTTGCCCCTTATAACCTGCCATTTTACATCTTCTGGGACTCAATCAGACCGTAAATGGACCCAGTCTGTTATCAGCTCCACATCTCATTCCGTAGTGGACAGTGTTGTGGACTCCTCTTTTATTCCCACGGAGATTTATTAGAAGCATTCTGGAAATAGTCAGCAAACTCAAGCTAAAGTAAATCATCTAGGAGGTTGGAATTATTGGTAGGGGAGGAGCCAGAGCTCTTAGATCAAGTACTCTGGTATAAGGTGCCAAGGTCGGATTTGACTAGATCGAACAACCCATATGTTGAACCAGATGAAAATAGAGCAACAAGGATCCATTGTTATGGTACGTGCATAACTTTAGTATTTATTTTATGGTGCAGGCACTAAAAGAAGACTTTCCCTTGAGTCATGTGATCTCTCCATTCACCAATCAAGAAAGAAGAGAAGGAATGCTTTTAAACCTATTGATTCCATTTGTACTCACAGTCGGATCTGGAAGTAAAGGTGATTTAAGCATGTTATGTATTTTTTCTTCTGCATAGAATCTTACATATTATCAGAAAAAGCTTATTTTGCATAGTGTTAATATGTACCCAACTATTGCTTGTATTGTCTATG
The DNA here is from genome assembly GCF_019279795.1 of Protopterus annectens. NCBI lineage: Eukaryota > Metazoa > Chordata > Ceratodontiformes > Protopteridae > Protopterus > Protopterus annectens. The sequence goes on along the minus strand of NC_056728.1, from coordinate 32,095,881 downwards.
TTTTAGTGTCTCTGGTACCAAGGCTTTATATTTCTTAGCATTTTTAGCTTCAGCAGTCATTGTTGCACATTTGCTGTTATATGATTTGTTTTGCAAAGTTCTGGGTACACAAAACTAGGCTCTGATGAAAAAAAAAGCAAACGTATCTAGTTGCATTTTTCAGACAGTAGGACCTGCTATCTGCAGAAGATACCTTTGGTACTGCTGTTGCCCACTGAAGTTGAAACTCTATAGCTGTTTTGTTTCAGTCTTCTGTTGTGTCACTGTCAGAACAGTATAAGGTGACTACATTTTGTGCGTACAATATCACTGTTTTACTAATCAGATTACTGAGGCTTAGCAATATTATATGACTGTTTTTTAACTTAAACACACACATTTTACAGACTCCGTCATATTGTCAGTGGGGCACGGCAGTGTGAAATTTGATTTAGCTTATTGTATTCACTTATATCTTATACTTTCTGATCTCTGTACAAATATTCAAGGCAGAATTCATGTATATTGTATCATGCAGGGATGGTGTGTGCAGAATGGTGTACTAACGCCCTATTTAGTTCATAAAGAATGCTACACAGTGGGGTAAGATTTTATACTCAGTCTTCATAAGTTCACAGGAGGTTACTAGACTAATGGCCGTAGGGCCCTTACAAGCCTAGCCAAGTTCAACCCTTGTTCCTTTATGAGTCTAGAGATATGGTCTATGTTATAAACAGATCTAAATCAGCACAGACTGCCCCTATCCAAGAGGGACAGAGGTGTAACCTCTGGGGTGAATTTGTGGTTTCCCATCCAATCGTCCAAGTTACTCTTAAAAAGGGTTAACAAGGGGCTCTGTTTAACCTGTACTGGAAATTATTCCAGAGGAGAGGCGACCTCTGGGAGACATAGCTGTCTCTCCAGCAAGTCCTGTTGATGCCACATGCTAGGTTGAAATCCCTAGAGCGAGTGACTCATGTACCGTTTGACTTACGAATGTGCAGCATTTCCATTAAGGTAGGATCAGAGGTTGCTCTGTATACAAGGCATGGTTGCGTCTGAGTAATCTATACAATACAGAATATATTGACAGTGGGTCTGTATTACGTGATCGAAAATTCAAATGTTCGAACACATAATAATCAACCCCAATTGAGCGAAACGGCAGAATGTCGAACACGTAAACGGAAATCTCCATAAGGGGAGATTTCCGTTTACTGCAATGTAGTGCGGTCTCGGAGTTGGTATATTTAAGTAGCGGGGGTTGTGGGTGTACAGGTTGGCTTGCCCCCCTGTATAAAGCAGTTTAATGGTTTGTTTGGGTTTTTGTTATTTTTTTTTCTGGCCGTTCAACATTATGTCAGTTCGCTGTATTGGGGTCGATCATTACGTGTTTGAACATCTGAATTTTCGATCACGTAATACAGACCATTGACAGTGATTTAATTCTGTCCACATAAGGCATGTACTGAAGACCCGGAATTTTCTTTGTGAGGAACCTTTGAGGTCTCTCCAGTTGCTGCAGGTGCCAGTTTAGGTACATAACAAAGGGAGCATTGTACACTATTATTGGCCTGATGAGAGAAGAGTATAGGAGGTTATAATCTCTTTTATTCTGGAAGCTATGCTCTTGCTTATGAGGTGAGCAAAGTAGAAGGCCTTCCTTACACCATGGAGACATGGCGATCAAAAGTAAGGTTGATGTTAACCTGTGTGCCCAAATTTCTCACCACTGATTTAGAGCTTAGGGTGTTGTTATTAATATGGTAATCTTCAGGGACATCGCTTTTGCCAAAGGGGGCAATAATGTATTTTTTTTGCATTGAGTTTAAGACCATGATTTTGACACCAATCTTTGGTTTGCATAAGTCCTTCTTGTAGAATGTTGACATCATTTGGGGACTCAATGACTGCTCCCAGTTTGCAGCCATCAGCAAACTTTATCAGCCACAAACCTTTTGTTTTTGCCTGTACGTCTGAGAAGTAGTTCCCGAACTATAGGGATCCAGCACTGATCCCTGTGGAACACTGCTGGTAATGGGTCTGCTGGTGGAGGTGGAGTCCCCTATTTTGACTGTATGTGCTCTTTGGGTGAGCCAATTTGCAACCCACCTGATAGTATATGGGTTGACCCCCAGATGGGTGTGTTTTTCAATGATGCCAGAGTGGGGAAATGTGTCAAAGGCCTTGGCCAAGTCTAGGTACGTCATATGCACAGATTGCCTTTGTCCAGGGATTTGGTGACAGTCTTGAAGAAGTCCACCTGGTTCAACAGGTAGGATCACCCTTTAACAAAACCAAACTGAGTCGGGTTAAGCGTCGGAAGGTCTCCTATATCCTTATTAATATGGTCCAAAATTCTATCCATGGCCTAGCAGATAAGGCTAATTAGGCTAATGGGTCTATAGTTCCCAGGGTCAGTGGATGCATCCTCCTTGTTCAAGGGGATGACAGTAGCTGTTTTCCATTCAGCAGGGACAAAACCAGTGCTTAGGCTGTGATTGAAAAGAGTACCCATGGCCATGGAGAGAGTAGTTAAGACCTGCTGTTTAGAGATACTAGGTGGAGAATAGGTGGTAGTAATATTTTGGGATATATGTAGCGGGGACTGCAGGGAGAAGTTTTCACTGAACGTGTCCTCTAGCAGGTTGGCTATATCCACTGGTTCAGTATATGTGGTACCATTCACTACTAGTTCAGCACAAATCTGGGCTTTTTCCTTTAAGGTTTTGGATGTAGCTAAAGGATACATTATGGTTATCCTTAGCTAGGGATGCTAATCTAGATTTATAGTTAGCTTTAGAAGACTTTACAAGAGGTCTTATTTGCTTGTTCAAGCTGAGAAGGGTGTGCTTCTGATTCTGAGAATGTTCCTTCCTGCTCTTAGAAAACAGTTTCTTCCTCTTATTATATAACCTGTTTATGGAGAATGTCCACCAGGCCAGCTTGTTTTTTCTTGAGGATCTTACTTTGGTCTATCAGGAATGACTGAGTCAATACAATTGTAAAGATGTTTATACAATGCATTGGTGTATATCCCAGTATAGGTTTCCTTGCCATCAGTGGGGACAGGAGCTTTTAACCCATTGTGTAGCCACAGTGTACTGTGCTCTGAGCACACATTCAGGTGACCCCCACCTAGGACTGCCCACATTTCAGAGGAATTACACCAGCTGTGAACAAGGTAGGTCCAATTATATCAGCTGTGGGACCAGAACAGCATGTCTACTGTTGGTGTAAAGCTATGACTATGCCAATCCCCTTTTTTTGCTAATGTTTTCCTCAGTATATGGAGCTAAACAGAAATATTAGTGGTAAATATATTAAACATGCTTTTGCGCAATACAAGAAGAAACTACTGGCTACAGAGTGCCCTGTGGTGCAGACAAACTTGCTACTATAACTACACCTGTTCCTAATCCCCACACAGTGATGTCGATGAGCTCCTGCAAGTGGGAGCTCTCTGTACCATAACACTCATTACTGTAATACGGTAATGATCCTAGCTCCACATTTATGCCTAATGAAGAAGTGGTTGCATGATGCCACATCATCACAGGAGTATTATTGAGAGAAATAAGATACATCACTGTAGGGTTAACAAGTTAGGCTTCCTTGTATCTCATCTGATCATGTGGAACTGGTGTTTCTGGCCTGTTCTGTCTGATATTCAGTTAATGCTCCAGAAAACTGCAGAGTGGGTAGTGACATCAGATGCTTTTGATAAATCCAGATAAGCAGTGTGAATGAATAATCCTTCATGCAGGGTGTTGGTGACTTTTTCAGAGAAGTAGCAAGACTGAGAAAGTATGATGTACACTTATCAAAGCTGAACTGTGAAAGGTCTAGACTATGCATATGGTATATGTCCTTATTGATTAGTTGTAAAACAATGTATTCCATGCCTTTACAGGTGCAGTAGTGAGACTGATAGATATATCGTTACTTGGGACAGTGGAAGTGTCAGCATTATAGAGAGATATGATTATGGTGCTTCTGCATTTTTCTGGTGCATGTCCGATGGAAAGGCTTTGATTGAAGATGTTTAGGAGAGGTGGGTTTACGTTATGTTGTAGGTTTACTAGTAAGCAGAGGGCCATCTTGCAGGATCCATTCATGTTATTTTTTTGTTTTGAGAGAGGTTAAAATTTGTTCAGTGTTAATGACAGGAGGTTTGGCTTGAGCAGGTATGGGGGAAGAGGATCAAAGCTATAGTAGCTCAATAGAAATTAGAGATGAATTTATTAGCCAGGATGTTAGCTATGGATTCTGGGTTGATGTGGATAGGACTGTTCACAAGTATTATCAAGGATTTTACATGCATAGCAAAAAAACTGCTTTAGTGGTATCTTTAGTACAGATGGTTTTCTTGTTGTTTTAGGAATCTTACTGCTTCTCATAGTATTTTTGAGTTCTATACTAATTTAATTCATTTTTTTCTTTTATAAGCTAGGGGCAAGTTTTATATAAGAATAGAAGCTTATTTTCTTGTATATAGTTTGTTGATTCTATTCTCCCATCAAATTGTGTATTTGATGTGTTTATTGTGTTGCTTATGACAGAAGAAGACAGTTTTCTTTATACAGCGATTTAACAGTCCTAGCATTCCTTGACTATGGCTAGGGTGTTTGTATTCAATGATTCCAGGTAACGGAAACATTTATTTAAAAAGAAAAAAAATCAATAACATTTAGTATGTTGGCTTTACTGAGGTCTCTTAATGTTAGGTGGATAACTGGGACTAGGAAGGTTGGTTGTGAGGCAGACTGTGATAGCTAAATGATCTGATTTAACTAGGAACTTGTGGGTTGAGGAGTTAAGATCTAGAAGATTTGGGCCTTTAACGAGAAGAGTAACTATTTGGTCCAAGGATCTAAAGCAGATGATGCTGAGAAAGGCCTGGGTGCAATTGTTAGATGTGTAGGTGGGCCAGTTGATGTTTAGGCAGTCAAAGTGGTGGACCTTTTGATGTTTGGGTAGACAAAGTCTCTTAATAGAAAGGTGTTTGGTTTGACTTTCATCTGGGGAAGCATTCTTACATGTGTGATAAGCTCCTCCAGGGATATAGAAGTGGACCTGTAATTACAAATAAAATACAAATGTGAAGTTGTTAAATCTCACCGTTTATTCTCAATGAAGGGTTTGGATCCTTGGCTCCGACGTGGCTGATAGCAAAGCTCAAGGTTTGCCAGTAGCTTGAGACCAAGCCCCTTATCCCATGATGCACTGCCGGCATTACTTCAGATCTAGTTTGCTGCGGCACAGATTTCGGTGTTCCAGATAGCTCTGACCAATTTTATTGGATAAATTCATCTATTTGCAAGTTTTAAAAACTTTTTTCTTCACTTTCTTGTTAGGATAGTTTATATATATATAGTTTCTATATGGATTTAGACTTAGATTTAGATTTAGATAAGTGCCCTGTGTTGGCTTTTTTTTCTATACAGTTGCAGTAGTACTTGGCCTAGTATTTAATCAAATTCTTAGTAGTAGTTTGTTAGATAGTTTCTTGAGTGTGTTTTTTCTATTGTTTAAATTTGTCTAAATTTAAAAAAGAGATGTCTGATGAGAAAGAGAAGCCTAAATCTGGCTTCAAAAAATTTCCGGATTGTGGACAAAAAATGTCAGTCACTGACGGGCACGTTCAGTGTGTTTGTTGTCTGGGGGCATTACACCTCCAAGACTATTGTAGCATCTGTCACACCTTCTCTTCCAGGGTACTTTTAGAGAGGAGGAGGTAATTGGTGGATAGGGGTTTACTTCAGCACCCCTTCTCGGAAGCACTGGGTGACCAGGATGGTGCTAGTAAATCCTCAAAGTCATCCAAGTCTTGAGGTGACTCCAAAGTATCGAAAACGGCTAAAAAAATGGAGGGCGCAGGGTCATTGGTTCCACTGCCCTCGGAACTGTGTCTCCCTTCTGTTCGGAGCCAGCTCACAGCTTTGGAGCCAGTTTCTGAGATTCCCTCATCAACTCTGCTCCAATCAGCACCCTCGGTGCACTCCTCGAAGTCTTTTGTCAGCCTTTCAGATCTGGATATGGACCGGTTGGTGCAGAAGCTTTTACGGGCTCCAGGCCTTGCCAAATTGTTGTCCTTCGCCTGTGGAGCGAGTTCTGCTCCGGTGTTATCGCTTCCATCTACTCGGATGTCCTCGGCGCCGACCGGGGACTCTAGGAGCTGACACTCTCCTGTCTGGTCCAGAGAGGATAGTCGTACCGGTTTGTCAGTGCCGACTCTTCCTCTCGGGGCTTCGGCTCAGATGAGCTCGGCTCCTACCTCGGGCTCGGAACCCATGGCCTCGGTGTGGGAGGATCGGACGGTCCCTTCAGATCTGTCTACCCCTTCACGTCTGAGCCATGGTGCATTCGATGCCATGAGGAGAGTCCTGTCTCCAAAGACATCATCAGCATCAGGTCTGGCTCCCTCCTCCCCTCAAGCGCCTGTGTCCGCTCCTGCTTCTATTGGTCAAACCAAGAGTAGAGACCCTGAGCCTCAAGTAGCCCCACAGGGGCACCCCCTGCTCTTCTGAGACCTCCCCAGATGCCCCCACTGAGGAGGTACACAGGAAGAGACTGTGCAAGAGGAGGCATGTGGACTCCCCACAGGAATCTTTGACATCTGACACTGACTTGGATGAGTCAGAAGGGTCCACTCAGTCCCCCTATTAGGATATCTCCTTTGTGGAGATATTAGAGGTCCTTAATCAGAGGGGTGGTTGGCAGTCCAAAAGCCCTACTGAAGACAAGTCAGTGCTCTTGAAGGCTTTCAGGTCTCAACCTTCCACCTCTTGGGTGTCTCTGCCTTACGATGAGCTCATGGAGCTGATCTCTCGTAAGGCGTGGGAGTCTCTGGAGGCCATAGATCCTGTCCCTCGGAAGCCAAATTTCATCTCTGCCCCAGTGGACAACGCTTTTTTGACTAAGGGAGTGCCTGTTGATGCCATGGTGGTGGCGGCAGCCACCAAAAAGGAAACGTCTGAGACATCCTCATCTATCCTTCCTCCTATCAGAGACTCCAGGATCATGGATAGATATGGGAAACGCATGTTTAGTTCAGCGACTTTTTCCCTTCGATCACTGAACTATTTAACCCATTTTACAAGACTACAAAGAGATCTCCTGAAAGAGCTAGGAGGTACTCTCCAGGGTACGGTAGCTGCAGGGGTTGCTGACAAAGCTAACACCCAGTTCGCTACTCTAAACTCGTCCATGCTTCTCATATCTTACGCAGCTGATGGTTCGAGTAGAGCCGCTAGTTCGGGCATTGCCCTGCGTAGACAAGCCTGGATGTGTCTCTGTTCCTTTGCGGAACCTTTCAAGTCTTCCTTTATCAACACCCCATTTGTTGGCTCATCCCTGTTTGGGCCCAAGGTAAAGGAAACTCTGACCAGGTGTGAGCAGGAAGGCAAGACTCTATCTGCCGTTGGAGTCCATTTTTCTACCCCTACTCGGCTCTATCCCAAGGGCCCTAAGAGTGGAAAGATGTGGTTCCGAAAAGCACAGGGAGCCTTTCAGGACACACATGGAGAAACCCCCTCTAGAGGCAGAAGAGGGGGTTATAATGGAATACGCCGCCCGCGCGGCAGGGGGGGGTCCGCAACAGCAGGGTGACAGAGCCCAGTTCTCTGGTCAGCCCTAGCAGCGCTCCTGAAAGGAGACCCAGCTGTCCTGCACATGAGGCAGTCGGGGGTCACTTATCTTTATACCCAGAAGCCTGGCTAAGCATAACATCTGATACCTAGGTACAAAGCATCATTTCCAGAGGGTATTTCATACCGTGCTCTTCCCCTCCCACTCCTGTGAACAGAATCCCGGATGTTCCACCCAGTCTCAGGGAACAAGCAACTACAGAGGTCCGCAATTTGCTAGAAAAAGAGTAATCCAGCCAGTCCCAGCAGACCAAACAGGATTCGGAACTTACTCAAGATTCTTTTTGGTTCCAAAGAAAACAGGGGACTGGAGACCTATGTTGGACCTCAGCAGACTCAACCAATGTGTAAAAAAAGAGAAGTTCCGAATGGTCATGCTTCAGGCCATTCTTCCCTTTCTAGGGAAAGGCAATTGGATGTGCTCTATTGATCTCAAGGATGCGTACTACCACATAAAGATGGACAGACAGTCCCGAGATCACCTGCGTTTCCGGCTGGGAGCCAATCACTACCAGTTTCGAGCTCTGCCCTTTGGTCTCACTACAGCCCCCTGAGTGTTCGCCAAATGCATGGCAGTGGTCACGGCTCACCAACATCCTTTGTGGACTTGAGGAACCACTTACACAGACACCCCATTGCACAATCCTTTCTTGTGCATTGCCGTACATGAGCAAGGGCTGCAGAGAAAGAGTAGAAAAAACAAATCATCCCTGAAGGTTGCCTCAGTTATGGCCTCTCTTGTTTAGCCCTTGCTGCAGTAATGGGAAAAAATGGACCAGTAGACATAAAGAGGTTCTGATGGTAAACAGCAGTGTGGGCAAAAATGCAAAGAAAAAAGTCCAAGGAAATAAAGCAAGAATAGCAGTCTAACTAGTTTAGTAGGTAGTACACATGCCTTGGGTGCTGGAAGAACAGAAAGATGTGGTTTCTATTCCTCCACCAGGTTGTTGAATTAATTTGAAAAAATATGGCGGGTGGCACAATGGCTAAGGCATTTACCTCACAGACACAAGGTTCAGAATTTAATTATTTTCTTGTCAGAGGCTTGTTGGTCTCTTGGTTGTGATTCTTGCTTAGGGGGCAGGAGGTCCTTTGTCCAAATCCTAAAAGTGCTGAGTATTTTTTCAGGGCTTAGGGGCTGGCATAATGGTTAAGGTGTTTATCTCACAGACACGAGGTGCAAGGTTGGATTCTCACCCTTAAGGAAACTTGGCTAGACTTAAAATGACCCACAAGAGCAGCTAGCATAGTACTTATGACCAACTATAGTTTGCTTTGATGGAGCTAGAAACTCGGCTAATTAGAGCAAAACAGTAAGTGTGAGCTTTCAAACAGCCAGCAGTGTATGGTGCTGATGTCTTAGATTTTCATTCTGGGTGTGTTCAGCTCCTAATGTTAACTGTCTTAAAAATTGATGCGTTTGGTCCCATGGAAGTTGTAGTAGATTTAATCATGTTTTATTGAATGACAAAGAAGGTTCTGAATATGCAGTTCTTAGATCCTCAGAAGAGGAAGAAGTATACTTTGTGACTAATCAAGTATTTGTTGCTAGCAGAAATGTGACAGATTTAAAACATAAATTGCAAATTACACTTCTTGACTTGTAGGTTACAACCAGAACTGAGTGGACTGATATTGGATACTGTTGAGCAGATTTTAGGTGTCAAAATACCACCATTTCAAAAGCAATTTAAGATTTCAAAAGAAGCTGAGCCATGTATGAGAGACGCTGTCAGGAAATTGGAAAGGCAAGGTGTGGTGGTAGAAGGGAATTTTGTTAAAAGATGGTGCTCATCTTAGAAATAAGAATTAAATGGAAAAAATGGAACAAACAGGAAAGCTTAGAACAATATGAACTGATATATCAACTGATGTTACTAATTTTATGGGCATAATTTACTGATTGCTGTTACATGTTTTAAAAGAGAAATTGATTGTAGTGTGCCACTTAGATCAGATTATTTTTTCTGAACTACAGTGGTAGAACAAAATAAATTGTGCACGGTCTGATTTGGCCAGTGAATAAAAAAGTGGATTATGGCATGTGGTAGGTAATTTGAAATTAATAAACAATTGTGCATCCCCTGCTGCCCATTTGATAACAGCTACAGTGGATATAAAAAGTTTACACACCCCTGTTAAAATTCCATGTTTTTGTAATATAAAAAATTAGACCACGATAAATTTTCAAAACCTTTCCCACCTTTAATGTGACCTATAACCTGTACAATTCAATTGAAAAACAAACAAATCTGTTAGGAGAAAAAATATAAAAAAATAAAAAAAAAGTACAATAAGCTGGATGCATAAGCGTGCACACCCTTAAACTAATACTTTGTTGAAGCACCTTTTGATTTAATGACAGCATTCAGTCTTCTTGGGTTGGAGTCTATCAGCATGGCATGGCACATCTTGATTTGGCAATATTTGCCCACTCTTCCTTGCAAAAGTGTTTCAAATCTGTTAGATTGTGAAGGCATCTCTTGTGCACAGCCCTCTTAAGGTCACCACACAGATTTTCTATTGGATTTAGGTCTGGGCTCTGACTGGGCCATTCCAAAACTTTAATTTTCTTCTGATGAATCCATTCATTTGTTGATTTGGATGTATGCTTGGGGTCATTGTCATGTTGAAAGGTGAAATTCCTCTTTATCTTCAGCTTTGTAGCAGACGCCTGAAAGTTTTGGGCCAAAAGTGAGTGGTGTTTCGAACTGTTCATAATTCCTTCCATCTTGACTAAAGCCCCAGTTCCAGCAGAAGAAAAGCAACCCAAAGCATAATATTGCCACCACCATGCTTCTCATTGGGATGGGGTTCTGTTGGTGATGCAAAGTGTTGTTTTTGCGCCAAACGTACCTTTTGGAATTGTGGCCAAAAAGTTCAACCTTGGTCTCATCAGACCATAACAGATTTTCCCACATACTTTTGGGAGACTTGATGTATTGTTTTGAAAATTTTAGCTGGGCCTGGATGTTTTTCTGTGTAAGAAAAGGCTTCCTTCTTGCAACCCTACCCCATAGCCTTGACATATGGAGAATACGGGAGATTGTTTTCACATGTAGTACACAACCAGTACTTGCCAGGAATTCCTGCAGCTCCTTCAGTGTTGCTATAGGTCTCTTGGAAGCCTCCCTGACCAGTTTCATCAATTTTGGAGGGGCATCTAGTTCTTTGCAGTGTCACTGTTGTTCTATATTTTCTCCACATTTTGATGACTGTCTTCACTGTATTCCATGGTATATCCAATGCTGTGGAAATTTTTTTGTACCCCCCTCCTGACTGATACCTTCAACAATGATATCCCTTTGATGCTTTGTGAGCTGTTTGCAAACCATGGCTGTTGCTGTAGCAGGTAACTGAGTAACTGTCAGGAAAATCCTACTAGGACAGCTGAACTTTATTTAGGGTTAATCAGAGTCTCTTTAATTGATGGCAGGTGTGTATACAAGAAGACTGAATGCTGTAATTAAATCAAAAGGTGCTTCAACAAAGTATTAGTTTAAGGGTGTGCACACACAACAAAGTATTAGTTTAAGGGTGTGCACACTTATGCAACCAGCTTATTGTACGTTTTTTATTTTTTATACTTTTTCCCCTAACAGATTTGTTTGTTTTTCAATTGAATTGTATGGGTTATAGGTCACATTAAAGATGGGAAAAGTTTTGAAATTATTTATTGTGTTCTCAAAAATCTGGCATTTTAAGAGGGGTGTGTAAACTTCTTATATCCACTGTACATCTGAATTAATGACTTGGCTACCTGCAAAGTATTTTCATGTCTTAACATCAGTACCTTTTCTTTGCACCTTTGACGCCCAAATCTGCATTATAGTGTACTTTTACGTATGATAATCAATAGTTTCTGCACTTGAAATTCCCTGGGGGGGGGGGGGGGTTTGCTTTTCATCTATATATTTTTATCAAGCTGTAGTTCAGATTTGGAAACACTTGGGGTTTTGAGACAAGGAACTCCAATATATGGATGACATTCTCGTCCAGACCACTACTTAAGCTCATAAATTCCTAGGTTCTTACTAAGCTGTTTATCTGTAAGGATCAGCCAGAACTACAATCCCCATGAAGTTTTTAGCCCTTATATTTTAAGTGCAGCTAACCCAGAGATGAGCAGAACATGTGTCTGTTGCCCTTATCCATGAGGGACAAGAGTACTAAACCAGGGGTGAATTTCTGGTTACCCGTCCATTCGTTCTGGTAATGTTTGAATAGTGTAAGAGAAGTACTTTGCTTTATGCAGAGAAAAAGACTATTCCAAACAAGTGGTATTCTATGTGATACATATCTATCTCACCAACATGTTCTACTTATGTTGCAAAAGAATTTTGATCTCTTGAGTGGCTGATCATGCCCCCACTGGATCTGTGAATGTACAGTAGATCTACTAAAGAAGACCTCAAAGAAATGTCATTTGCTGCCTGCGCAACTTTACAAAAATTTGATTTGAAAATTAATAAAATTCATCTTATGTCAGAAGTGAAATTTGTAGGAGCAACTGATACAGAGCAGGGAAGATAGTGTTTGTCTGAGAAGATGAAGGCCATTCATTCGATACATTTTCCAACTACTGTAAAAGACTGAAGAAGTCCCCTTCATTGAGATGAAAGCGCTAAAAGATTTTGCCAAGGGATCATATTGTCATCCAGTGGGTGCTCACTGTCCTGTTTTTTGGGGCAGAGTATAACGGTTGTGCTTAATTTATATGCATTTTAATAACATTAAGTGATTCTGCTGCATTTATCAGTATTGATGTGACACAAATTTTTTGCATACTGGTACTTGTCACTGATGAATCACATTGAGCCCATTAAGGGTGAAATGGGACAACAGTGAAGTGCCATAACATTGACACTTAAAATATCACACAGTATAAGTAGGTGATTTTGCAATAACATAGTTCAGCTGGGGTTAGGGTCTTGCCCATTTTCAACTGTATTGTGATCTGAAGGAGTTGATTTAAGTAACAGGAGGTGTGGGGGGCAAGATGTTTTAAGTGTTGATGTTATGGCACTTTGATGTTTTCCTGTTTGTTGTTATGTGCTCCATGTCATGTTTTAAATGTATCTTTTAATTTTTTTTTTTTATTTTTTTTATTTTTATATATATTTTTTTTGTAATTTATATATTTTTTGCTATTTCTTCCCCCCACACTTCCTTCATTGTATCGGCCTGGTCAGTTTACCCCATTCACTCCGGGTCTACTTCCACAACCCCTGGACGTATTCCGGTAATCTGTTGGGGCCCCAGCTTCATCCCTCCCCTACCCGGGGATTGTCAACCTCATGTACATGTCAGCCATTTATTTCTGTTGACCGGTGTCAACCTAGTGTTTGTTTAATATTGAGTAATATACTAATGTTTATCTATATATCTGTATCCATATCTATCTATCTATCTATATATATATATATATATATATATATATATATATATATATATCTAATCTATACACACACACACACACACACACATATATATATATATATATATATATATATATATATATATATATATGTTTGTTTATTATGTATATTATGTATGCATGATTGCAGTACACTGTATTGAATGTCCAGTATGTCTATATATGTATGTGTGTATATTTATATATATATATATATATATATATATATATATATATATATATTATACACACACACAACACACACACATATACAGTGCAATGAAAAAGTATTTGCCCCCTTCCTGATTTCTTATTTTTTTGCATGTTTGCCACACTTAAATGTTTCAGATCATCAAACAAATGTAAATATTAGAACAAGGATAATCCAAGTAAACACAAAATACAGTTTTTAAGTGATGATTTTATTTATTAAGGAAAAAAAATATTCAAACCTACATGGCCCTATGTGAAAACGTAATTGCCCCCCTTGTTAAATCATGAAGTAACTGTGGTTAATCACATTTTTGGGTAAGCCGAGTTCAGTTTCACTAGCCATACCCAGGCCTGATTACTGCCAGACCTTTTGAATTAAGAGATCACTTAAACAGAACCTGTCAGACAAAGTGAAGTAGGCCAAAAGTTCCCAAAACAGAAGACATCATGCCGCGATCTAAAGAAATTCCGGAACCAATGAGAAACATGTTAATTGACATTTATCAGTCTGGAAAAGGTTACAAAGCCATCTCTAAAGGTTTGGGAATCCAGTGAACCACAGTAAGAGACATTATCCACAAATGGAGAAAACATGGAACAGTGGTGAACCTTCCCAGGAGTGGCCGGCCTATAAAAATTACCCAAAAAGCACAGCGACGACTCATCCAAGAGGTCACAAAAGAACCCAGAATAACATCTAAAGAACTGCAGGCCTCACTTGCCTCAGTTAAGGTCAGTGTTCATGACTCAACCATAAGAAAGAGACTGGGCAAAAATGACATGCATGGCAGAGTTCCAAGGTGAAAACCACTGCTGACCAAAACGAACATAAAGGCTCATCTCACTTTTGCCAAAAAACATCTTGATGATCCCAAGACTTTTGGGACAATATTCTGTGGACTGATGAAACAAAAGTTGAACTTTTTGGGAGGTGTGCATCCCGTTACATCTGGCGTAAAAGTAACACAGCATTTCAGAAAAAGAACATCATGCCAGCAGTCAAACATGGTGGTGGTAGTGTGATGGTCTGGAGCTGCTTTGCTTCTTCTGGACCTGGACGACTTGCTGTGATTGATGGAACCATGAATTCTGCTCTCTACCAAAAAATCCTGAAGGAGAATGTCTGGCCATCAGTTTGCTACTTCAAGCTGAAGCGCACTTGGGTTCTGCAGCAGGACAGTGATCCAGAACACACCAGCAAGTCCATCTCTGAATGGCTTAAAAAAACAAAATGAAGGTTTTTGGAGCTGCCTAGTCAAAGTCCGGACTTGAATACAATTAAGATGCTGTGGCATGACCGTAAAAAGGCGGTTCATGCTCCAAAACCCTCAAATATGGCTGAATTAAAACAATTCTGCAAAGAAGAGTGGGCCAGAATTCCTCAACAGCGATGTGAAAGACTCATTTCCAGGTATCTCAAATGCTTGATTGCAGTTGTTGCTGCTAAGGGTGGCACAAGCAGTTATTAGGTTTAGGGGACAATTACTTTTTCACATAGGGCCATGTAGGTTTGGATATTTTTTTTCCTTAATAAATAAAATCATCACTTAAAGACTGCATGTTGTGGTTACTTGGGTTATCTTTCTCTAATATTTACATTTGTTTGATGATCTGAAATATTTAAGTGTGACAAACATGCAAAAAAAATAAGAAATCAGGAAGGGGGCAAATACTTCGTCATTGCAGTGTGTGTGTGTGTGTGTGTGTGTGTGTGTATATATATATATATATATATATATATATATATATATATATATATATATATATATATATATATATATACCTATGGGTCTACTTTATTTCATTTTGAAAGCTCATTTCACTGGATTTCAATTCACCCTGACCAAATTACTGAAAACTGATTTCACCGAATCACCCCCCTCCCAACAGTTAGTTTGGGTATATATTGCCTTATGGAAAGAGTCAGTCATTGGTGTTGTAAGTATGCATACCTATGTTTTAAAATGTATTGTTTTGAAGCATTTGGTGGAATATAATATAAAACCAAAGTAGGACTGTGCCCCCCACATCCCCTAACTGTATACACTAACTCCAGGATCACACTACAGTGCGGAAAAGGGCACATACCATTTACTTGCCTTACAGTACTCCACACAGTGCCAGTATTTCACCTCAGTAAAATGAGATTCGGTGAAATAAGTTTTCAGTAATTTAAGCTTTCAGCGATTTGGTCAGGGTGAATTCAAATTCAGTGAAATGAGCTTTCAGTGAAAACAAATAGACCCATATATATATATATATATATATATATATATATATATATATATATATATATATATATATATATATATATATATATAAAATATATGTATGTAAATACACCCATATACATATGTACATGTAAAATAACAATCAGCACAGACTGAGGTGTCTTTTACAAGCTGGCAGCCCACCTGCAGAGCTATAATGGTTTATTACTTGAGTTATGAAAATTGTGATATTTTTTATATTTTGTGAATAACTCTGTAAGAGAGTGTTGCAAGGTGATGCATAAGATCTCATTTTGAAGTTGCCATCAATACTTTCAGCTTTATCACAGTACATGAAGTGTATGTAGTATATATCATGAGATCACAGTTTGTCAGATTATGAAAATTAATACAGTTGTCATATTTTGTCAATGTCTATGAAAGGGAGCATATCAGTGTGATGACTAAGGTCTCATTTTAAAGATGGTATTACGAACGGAATATCATCACCAAAACCTGATATTTATCTGTGTAAGTTGCAGAAATACGTCACTTTGCTTATATGTTACATTATGGAAATTATATTTTTCATTAGTACATCTGTGATTCTGGAAAGGAACAGATGACAACATAGATGATGATGATGCATTTTGCAGATCATATCAGTCTGCTGCAGTAATTTTCCTCTGGTATATGACCTCTTATCTTTTACAGGTAGTGATATGTAATGGTTTCTTGTAATTGTTAGAATATGATAAATGTGATATTATTCATATTTCTGTGAATATCTCTGTAAATGAGCATGGCACAATACTGCTTGAGGTGTCATTCCAAAACTAATATTCAGACAATCAAATCTGTGACAGATATGTCTACATGTTATGGTCATTGAGATATTGCCACTTTTGCCAAATATTAAACAAATCTATTCATAACATCTTTGTTGATTGCCAAATATAAAATCACGGGTGTGAGTTGCAGTGTGAACAGTTATACAGTTGTGAAGATCCGTGTCTGTTCAACTTTCACAACTATATTTTTTGAGTAGCTGCTTCTATTCAAGAGTTATGAACAGTTGTGTACAATTTGTATTACAAATGCATTGTGATAAAATGATCTCAGGATGCACCATTGTTCCTTTTGGGGAAGTTAGCAGCCAGCATTCCTGAGCTGCTCCAAGTGAATGAGTTAGTCTGCCCCTCCAAATGCTGGTCAGACAGAGTCAAGCCTACACTCCTGCCTTGTAGAAGCTGGCCAATTAATACGAGGTACTCTGATCTTTCACTGAAACCCAAGCTCAGGTATCTTGGGTATAGAATATTATATGCTCATTAGAGGCTGGTGTGATGCAGGCTGTTCTTACAAAGCCACCGATGTCCTTGCATACATACATGCATACAAATATTTCAAGCATGGGAGTTAATGCCCTTCTAGTCTGCCAATATACCAAAACAATTGTTCCCATGGTAAGTATCCAGACTAGTGCTTGCTTTAATGTAATTTGGTAGTCTGTTCCATGCTTCAGCTGCCCTCTCAGAAAATCAATTAGTATCCTTCTCAGTCCTTTAGAATCTTAACGTGGGGGTTCATAGGAAATCTTTCCTGGAGACCACTAAAGAGCCTAGCCCAAATTCCAAATTACTCCAAAGCACTGTCTGATTAAGTGACTTGTTCAATATTGCACATTAGGCAAATGAAGACCTGTACCAGAAAAAGTAGCTTGTAGCCTTAATCCTCTGTACTAACTGCAGAGTTAAGTGTAGAGCATTAAATCAGTCAGAATCCAGATGAAAAGGAGATTTGTGTCATTCTCCTCCTTATCTGTAGTCTCCTGTTGTCTTCTCTGGACTTCATTTTAGAATACTGTCAGTAGATTAGCAGTGATGAATGCCAAACTGGCAGTCCTTCAGATCTAATGTCAGTTTTCATTCGATTTAACATATCTGATGTCAGATCTAACCGGATCCGACCATGGCACAGATCTTGAAGCTTACATGGTTCCAGGGCTCTAATGCCTCCCCTACCCATAATTCCCTGAACATTTTTTTTCTTTTAAACAAGAAGCATCTTTATTAAATTATCACGTATAACAAGGGTAATCTTAAATTTATATAAATGAAAATAAACCACACCAACACAATCTCATTTGCAAATATTATACGTTACAAACCATGCCATCACAATGGTAGCTGCAAGCATTATACATCACTTCTAATTTAACCAGTCATTGTCAGTCAGCCATTACATTGCTCATTCAATTTGTGCCTTCTTTTAAACCTTGTTCCTCCTCTGCATGTATTGATCTCACAATTCCCATTTTTTCCTATGTAATTTGCTTCTACCCTTTTCTAAAAATCCCAGTTCCAGTTGTTTTATCTATATTACTAGCTTCACTACTTGTAGTAAAGTTGGTTTAGACTTTGATTTCCATTTTTCTAGTAATTGTTTTTTTTTTGGCAGCCATCATAATTAGACTCAGCAAGGCCTAGGCAATTCCAATTCTGTGTCATAACTCAGAAAAATAATTTCCTTCCTTACACCAATTTGCTCACCCAGTATCTCCAACAGAGTAGTCTGCAGGGAAACTTTAAAGTCTGCCAATTCATTACACTCCCAGAAAGTATGTTCCAAGTTACCACTTTCTTCCCCATCACACATCCAGCATTTGCAGTCTACCTGAGGAAAATTCTTTGGAGTCTACTTGGGGTAAAAAAAATACCTGTTGAAACACTTCCAAGCAAAGATCCTAAATATTCTAGACTTTGTTGCATATTTGGGAGACATACATATATCCCCCAATTGTTTCTTTGTGGATTGCTTATCCATTCTCTCTTCCCAGTCCTTTCTAACCTCCTCTGATTGATTCTTATAGTTATCATGTAATATTTTAGATGCGCTACTAATTACTCCTTTCTTAATGGAAACTTCTGTTCTAGATTCTACTAAAAACTGTACCAGTGCTGATCTTTCATTTAGGACCCCCTGTTTCTTTTTCTTTGCCTATACTCTGATATCAGTCCTTGATAGGGAAGGCAATCTCTAACTTGCAGTCCAAATAAGTTCTTAGCATCCAAATAAGTTCTTGGCTTCTTATTTTATTCTATTACCTTTCCCTCTCTAGTTATTTGCTCCCAATACTTTGGTTCCTTTGCCAGTTTTCTCCAGTAAATTCCAGCACTCTCTTGCCTATTGTCTGTATCTTAAATTGCAGTTGTCCCTATCATCAGAATCTCCTTTCTCCATTCCTGTTTTGCCTTAGCTCTTACAATACTTTCTGCTACTTTGTGAATGTAAGATTCTGTATGATTATTGTTATTCTCCTTAAAAGTCTGCATCCAAAATCCCACTCTCTCCTTGCTTCTTGAATTTCCCCTCTGTTTCATCATAATCTCTTTCTGCTTTGAATTATAGATCTGATGTTGTCAATTTTCATTCTGTCTTCAACTGATGGATACAGATCTGAACCATCGGATCCAACTCTGCTATTGCGAAAGCTCGTGGCAAATTAGAACTCTCGAGCTTCTCCCTTACCCAGAATGCACCAACTCCAATTACCTCAGATCTCGTTTTCCGCTTCAATGAAAAATGTTGTTGCTAGTCTCTCGAGCTTTATTATTAGATAAATGAAATTTTATCTTCTTTTTTACTATTATTTCTCTTGATCATTTCTCTTGTTTGATGTTTCTGTCTGTCTTGTACTAGTGTACACTATTAATACTGTTGTTAATATTATTTTCTCCCTTTCCTTGTATGTTTGTCATACCTCTTCACTACCTTTGTAGGTAGCCCTTCTCTTTCCTTTTTCTTCTTTTTAAAAAAAAAAAAAAAGTTTTATATTTAGATTTTCAAAAGTTTTTACAGTGAGCATTCCTGTCATTGTACTTGATAAGATTGTTATTGTATGCTGTTTTTTCCTGTCAGAATATCTTCAAAAATGTCAGAAAAAGACAAAAGCCCAGTTGGGTTTAAAAAATGTGGTCAGAAGATACCCTTCTCTGACTTTCATACACTTTCTATGTACTCTATCGGTTCCCTTCTTTTTTAAGAAAACTGTTCAGTCTGTTATGCATTCAACCCAAGGGTGTTGGTTGAATGCAAAAACAAATTAATATTGAAGGGTTTACTTTTTTACTTCTTTAACGAGGCTTTATCTAGAGTTGCTAAAGAAAAATCTAAGAAAATTTCTTCCACTTCTCTGAGCACTTCCACAGATTCTTTTAAGTCCTTGAAGAGGTCTCTCATGAATCTGTCTGTTCCCTCAGAGAAGAAGAGACCAAAAATCTGCAGCTCCTACTTCATCCTCAGATCCAAGACATATAATCCTTGGATCATTCTGCCTGTTTGGATCCAACAAGCTTAAAAATTAAACTTTCATTAGATCAGACTCCCTTGGATCTGACTCATTAATCTGAGAATGTCATAATTTTACCCAGAACAAAATATCTCCCTTCAGTTGATCCATTACCTTCCAGAATCCCTTCCCCTTTCTTAGAGAGACCTAAATTTCCATCAGGATTGTCCACTCGCTCTTCCAAAAGCCTTACAGAAGTCAATCTTGAGAGGCTAGTGAGGAAAATTCTCTTCGTGCAGAGTCAGTTAATGCTCATTTTGGCTCCTAGCTCTTTGAGCCAGGAGATTCGTACTTATGGTACTGCACCTTTAACTGTTCCTCCTCTGACTCCTTTCAAAGTTTTGGAGCCCTTGGATCTGACTCACCCAGACTCGTCTGCTTCGGATCCAAGAATTTCTTTACCCTCAGACCTGAGGCTTGCTCTGAGCTCTTCAGTTCAGTCGGAGCTGGAGAGCTCTCAGAGCCGAATCTACTCCGTCGGATCTGAGGTGCTACATTCAGCTCTGAGGGTTTTGGAGCTGTCTCTATACCTCGGAGTCTCGGCAATGGTTAGTTCAGCTCAAACTTTAGCCTCAGATGGGCTGTCGTCGGGTTGGGGAGGGACAGTGGATCAGACATTGGCTGTCTTGGATCCTGGGTCCTACCCCTCACTGGGGTGGTCCATCTTTGTGGTCATGGAGAGAGCCTTGAGTGCCCTCTTGACTCAGATGGTGCCTACCGCCTCATATCCTCTGTCTGCTTCTGTTCTGTCTCTTTGTCGGGAGTCTCAACTGTCTTCTCCACAAGTACAGCCAGTACCAAAACCCCAGACTTCCCTTCAGGGTATCCCCACTTCTTCTGACACTTCTCCAGAGTATCTTGCTGGGGAGGCCCGTAGGAAGAGAACATGCAAGAGGACGCATTTAGATTCCCCTGAATCCATCACCGAAGATACTGATTTTGATGAGCGTGAAGGGTCCCCATGGTCACCTCCTGATGATATCTCATTTAGAGACATCCTAGAGATCCTAAAACAGAGAGGTGGCTGGAAGTCCAGCAACCACTTTGTCAAAGGAATCTGTACCCCTGGAGGCATTTGTTACTGACCCATCTACCTCATTGGTAACCCCGCCCACTGATGAGCTGTTTAACTTGGTCTCCCAGCAGGCATGGGAGGATCCAGACACCACTGAGCCAGTCCCCAGAAAACCAGATAAGGTAATGACAGCTCTAGAAGATAAGCAATTTTGGTCCAAGTTTGTTCCTGTTGATGCCATGGTCGTGGCGGCAACCACTAAGAAGGAAATTGCAGAGGAAAGTTCCTCTCTTCATCCCCCTAGAAAAGCGTCTCAGGCATGTGTATGCTTCACTGACCTTTGCATAAAGGTCACTGAATTATTTGGCACATTTTACAAGACTACAGAGAGACCTAATTAAGGAACTATCAGATACCCTCTCACGATCCGTTTCTGAAGAGGTGAAAGCATCTGTACCACTCAGTTGGCTACCCTACAATCAATCTCTAACTCCTCTATGAGGCTCATTTTGAATATAATAGAAGGTACCTCTAGAGCAGCGGTTTCAGGTGTTGTCATCAGGAGACACACACCTGGATGCACTTAATGTGATTTTGCGAAGCCCTTTAAGTGTTTGTCCATCAATGCTCCTTTTGACAGAATGTCTCTGTTTGGCCTCAAGGTTAAACATACTTTGTCCAGGTGTGAGAAGGATGGAAAGACTCTTTCTGCCATGGGTGTATGTTTTTCCACCCCTCAAAGATCCTTTTGTAGGAAACATTGAGTGGGGGGGGGGGGGGTAAAATGTGGTTCAGAAATTCCCAAGGATCTTTCC
Source organism: Protopterus annectens (assembly GCF_019279795.1). NCBI lineage: Eukaryota > Metazoa > Chordata > Ceratodontiformes > Protopteridae > Protopterus > Protopterus annectens. The sequence goes on along the minus strand of NC_056728.1, from coordinate 32,074,233 downwards.
AGGACATATGTGGTGGAGGTTCCCCCAGAGGCAGAGGTTGAATAATAACAGTAGATGCCGCCCTTATGGCAGAGGTTGCCCACAGAACCAAGGTTTCAGAGATTATTTCTTTGGTAAACCTTTTCAGCACTTCTGAAAGGAGGCCTGATTGTCCTCCTCTGGAGGTAATCAGGGGTTGTTTGTCCCTGCACTGGAGAGCCTGGCTAGAAATAACAAAAGATACTTGGGTGCAGAGGATCATTTCCAGAGGTTATATAATCCCATTTTCCTTTTATCCTTCCAATTCAAGAAAATTCCCTGATGTTCCACCCAGAGGGAATGAGCAGTGATCCAAATTCAAAAGCTGCTAGAAAAAAAGAGCCATCCAAAAGCTCCCCCTAGACCAGAGAGAATCTGGAACTTACTCAAGGTTCTTTTTAGTGCAAAGAAAACAGGGGACTGGAGACCACTTCTGGATCTCAGTATCTTAAACAAATTCATTCGAAAGATCAAGTTCCAGATGGTCACGGTTCAGTCCATTTTCTCATTTTTGGAAAAGGACGATTGGATGTCCTCAATAGATCTTTAGGATGCGATTATCAGAGAGGACCCTGCTCACTTTAATTTTCACCTCCGATTGTTCATATATCCTCCTAATCAACCTTATAATTTTATTAGGGAATGCAAGTGCTTCCATTGCTCTGCTCATAAAGTCCCAGCTTATTGTGAAAAATGTTTCTCTGCATCAAGACCCACCACAACAGTGGTATTTTCTTACATTCTGCTTCCCTCTGGATTATCAATGTTCTGTTAATGTTGTGAAGTGTTTGCCCCCCCCCCCCCCCACAAAACCACATTGATTCATATGTATCAATTTTGGCATCAGTTTTGCTGTTCTTTCAGCCATTATAGACATAAACACTTTATAATCATGATTTAGTATTGAAATAGGCCTGTATGAAGCTGGATCTTATGGATCTTTACCCTCTTTAGGTATTACAGCTACCACTGCTTTCTTCCAGCATGTTGGTACTTCTCCTCCTCTTAAAATACTGTTAAATAAAACCTTCCACATCTTCATCAGTTGTTTCCCTCCTAGCTTCCAAACTTCCACAGGAATACCGTCTATATCTGACTTTCCTGTAGATTGATTATATATCACCATTTGTATCGTATCTCCTCCTATACTAACTGTTAGTAATTGACCCTCCTCTACCTCTAACCTTGGCATATTTAACTCTTCCATAAACATTTCCATTTGTACCTTTTCTTGATTTCCATATTTCTCTGCTTTATACAAACTTTCATAGAATTTCCAAAATATTTCTAATACTTCTACCGTATTCCTTTTTATCTTTCTTGTTATAGACTTCCCTAAGCTTGGTGATAGCCCTTTCTACTTTCTGTTGTCTGAGTTGTTGTGCTAAAAGCTTTTATGCTCTAGAATTATCATAAAACAGTTGTTTAACTGCAGTCTTTCTGATCACATGTGTTTTACTGAAGTAATCCCTTATTTTCTGTTTAGCATTCTGCAGTTGCTCCTCTTCTTGTTCTGTGAGATTCCTCCTATTTTGCAGAACTTTAACGTTTATCAGTCCCTCTAAACAAGTCTTGTTACTTCTTAACCATGTCTCCCTTTCTTCAATTCCACCCTATTTTTAAACTCCATTTTAATTTTATCCCACTCCCTAGCTGTATTTTCAGAAGAAATGTCTGCCTTCTCTAATAGCTCCTGATAATTTCCACTACCCATTCCTTAAATTCCTCTCTTTTCAACAGATAGCTGGGAGAGCTCCAGTGTCTCATTTTTATTTCATTACCCTGTGTTTTTGTTATAGTTATTACTAGCACAAGCACATGATGTGAAATAGTTACTGGGTGCATATTAAGACCATCAATTAAATGCACATGTTCCTGAGAAATGTAAATTCTGACTAGACTAGGCCAGTTTTTGTTTCTTGGGGAAAATATGTGAATTCATTCCAAGCCCTAGTAGTGAATTCACATTTTCTTTTCCAAACATTTTCATAAATTTCTTTAAAAAACTACTCTTTTTTGTTATATTTTCCCTTCTGGGAACCCAGACACATCTTCACTGTTGCAAATCAAATTCTACTCCCCACCTGTAAGTAATATTCCTTGGTGAAAGCTGATTATTTCTCCCAGAATTTTCTTAAGCTCCATTGTAGCAGTTTTCGGTGGAATATACATACATGCTAGTATAATCCTACTCCCTTGCCAGTAGCCTCTTACTACTACAAATCTCCCATCACTGTCTTTTTTCTCCTCTTAGGTTCATAGGTTCAAAGGTTTATACTAGGCTATCTGCCCTAAGGCATTTATAAGCCTAGCCCAAATTTTTGTGGCTTACGCCACCCCTTATATGAAAAAATACTGTGCCCATTAGTTTGTTGTGCCTCTGTCCAGCAGTGACACAGAGATGATTCCTGGGGTAAACCTACGATCTCCCATCCACAGGTCTAGATTTCTCTTGAACAGAGTCAGCGAGGTGCTCTGCCTCACATGGACCGGGATTTTATTCCACAGCATAGGGAGTCTCTGAGTGATAAATCTATCCCTCCAGCACGTCCTATTTATATCCGTGCTAAGGTTTAAGTCGCTTGCTCTAGTGGTTTTGGTGGATTTGGATTTTTGAGGTGGAGCATGACCATTAATATCGGGTTGGACATGGCCTTGTATGACAGGCACATGTCACCTCTGAGCAGACGGTATGCGACTGAGTAGAGCTGGAGTTTCTTCAATCTGGCAGCATATGACAGATTTTGGGGTCCCTTTATCCTTTTGGTGAGGAACTTTGGGGTCTCTCCAATTGCTGCAGATGTCGGGTGAGATACATCCCGAATGGGGCATTGTACTCGATCATTGGTCTGATAAGTGAAGAGTACAGGGGAACAATGACCTCACTAGATCTGGATGTGAATCCCTTCATGATCAGGTGGGCAATGTAGAAGGTCTTTCTAACCACTTTAGCAATGTGAGTGTCAAAAGAAAGGCCACTGTCAACCTGGGTCCCCAGGTCCCTGATAACCTCTTCTGTGCTTAGTGGATTGCCACCTATATGGTAGCTTGGGGTTACCTTGTTTTTCCCGAAGGGTATGACTATACATTTTTGGCGTTTAACTTCAGGCCATGGCTCTGGCACCAGCTATCTGTTTCCATGAGTCCCTTCTGAAGGATATCCGTGTCCGATGCACTTTCCACTATGGCGCCCAGTTTGCAGTCGCCTGCAAACTTTGTCAGCCAAAGTCCTCCCATGCTGGCCTGTACTTCTGAGAAGTAGATGCCAAACAATAGGGGGCCAAGGACCGATCCCTGTGGGACACCACTTGTGACCGGCTTGGAGTCTGACACAGCGCCAGCAACTCTAACCCTGTGGGTTCTGTCCTTAAGCCAGTTTGCAACCCATCTTGTGACATATGGGTTTACATTTAAGCTGGTAAGTTTTTCTACAATACCCGAGTGGGGTATTGTGTCGAAAGCCTTTGCAAGGTCAAGGTAGGCTGTATGGACTGCCTTTCCCTCATCAATGGCCTTGGTGACTGTTTCGAAGAAGTCGACCAAGTTCAAAAGGCATGATCTTCCCTTGACAAAGCCAAACTGGGTCGGGTCCAATGTCTGCAAGTCCCAATGTCTGCAAGTCTTCTATTACTACTTTAGCTCTTCTTGCAATTAATATAAGTACTCGTCTCTTCCTTTGCCCTAGGTATTTCCCTGAATAACCATCCTGAAAAACCTTTATCAAATTCACATGTTCAGTTCTTTCCAAGTGTGTCTTCTGTAGCATAGCTATATACACACTGTTTATAATATAGTTCACTACACTTTCTTTTTTGTGTTTATCTGTGATACTGTTAACATTTAAAGACATTGTAGAACACATCATATTCTTAAGGAGTTATTATTCCCATTTTTTACGTATAACAGCTTTTTGTTAAATGTCTTAATTCCAGCTTTCGTGTTACATGCATGTACTGTTTTTCAGGTTAAACTTTTATACAGTTGTTTCTTGTCACATCCATTTGAGCATATGTCCCATCTTAAAGAACTTTGTGTTTTATTGAAAACCCTCAAACAAAATTTCACATACACACACACACACACACACACACACACACACACACAAAATACACCCCCCAAATCTATTCACTTTATAATAACACACAAAGCTATGTACATTTTCAAATATTGAAGCTTTCCCCTCCTAATAGGAACAGATGTTCCAAACTGACAGACACACACTTACATACTTGAGCTAACCTAAACGAAAGGTTATCCATGCTAAAATGCATGGTACAACTTGTGGTTCTATTAAGTGCTGTCTGTTTTTTATCTTATCCTGCAAGCCATTTCTCTTTATCAGATTGTCTGCTAGAGACATGAGAATCCGACAGAAAACTGTTCACCTGGAAAAAAAGGCATATAATATTCAATATTCTTTTGAATTTACTTGCTTTCTCTTACAACTTACTAGATTAAGCTAATGACCTTAACCCAGTCATTCTCCTGTGCAAGAGACCTACATATGCGGAGGTCCTTACAAGAAGCTTACTGTAGAATAGAGTGTGTGTGCTGTATCTATAAGAAGTGTTTCAAGGTCAGCGTGTGACTATAAATAGCAAGCATATGCTAGCTTCAGTGCCATTTTGATAGTGCAGCCAGAGAGTGAGCATATATAAGTATATTAGCTAGTTTGTTCATAAGTTTATCTAAGTTAAATTTATTAAGCCTCAATCTTGATGTGTTTGTACATAATAAAGCTGCTTGAACAGAACCCACAAAGACACGTCTATTTTATCCTGAGTAGACAAGCAGCATGGTGTCGGAACCAGGATTCCAGAGGCTGCTATTCAGAGCTACGAGATGCAGAGATAACAGTGAAGGTAAACTAATAGAAACAAGCATGAAAAAGGGCCAGAAACAAGCCAAAGGTAATGAAAACTTGCACAAACAATTTATTTTATAAAAAAAGATAAATGGAGCATTACAAAGGCACAACCTGCATTATTAAACAAATGAGAAGCACAAAAGGTTTATTAATTAAACAAAAGGTTTAAGATTAAGATATTTGATAAAATGATCAGAAAAGCACATAAGGGGTTTGGAATTACCTCGGAATTGCAAAACGAGCATGTTTAAAGTAAAACGGGCACGTTTAGAGTAAAACAGGTACAAGAAAAGTATAATGGGCATGAAAAGAGATTAAACGAGCAAAGCAAATATAATAAGGGAAAAATGCGCACATTGAGCATAAATAAAGCAAGGCAACTGCATGTTTTTTGGCAAAGTCCTGTATTTTGGCATAACTACTATTTTGTATTGTATTAAGGGCATAACTAGGGTTATTCAAAGTATCTCAAAGTGTGTAAAAGTGCTTACAGTGTATGCTTTTTACTGTGCATTTATTCTGAAGAGTTTATTTGTGTGCAAAGTGCAACTATTTCATAAAGTACAGTCAAAATACAGCCTTTTCAAAAAGTTTCTTGTGCTAGGTGTGTCTGTTCTCAAAGTGCCGCCATTACAGAGTGTTTTTTGCACTGTAAAGAGTTATTTAGCAAACTACCGCCATTTTGGGAAAGTTTGTGTGCTGTGTACTGTTTATTTGCAAAGTGCAGTTACTTCAAAATGTTTCTTCTGCTCAGTTTATTTGTACAGTGCAGTTATTTTGAAATGTTTCTTACACTGATGATACGTGACTTTTACAGTACAGTGATTTCAGGAGCAGTGCTTGAGAGATTTCACAAAGTTCAGTTATTCAGTGGCTTGTTGTGCTATTTGGCATAGTTACAAATACCGGCATAAATTTCTTACATATGTATGTGTGTGCATGTTCTTGCATACTTGCAAAAACCTTCACCGGTATGTGTTAATATGGCAGCCGGATTTCGAAAACCGTCACCATTGGTGTTTGATCAAATATTGCAAAGAACTGTAGAATATTTGAGCAAGAGTACAATGTTTTTATACAAGCAGCTTATTCTGACAAAGATGCATGCACCAGGGCATTCATTTTGCTAAACCTAGTTGGGTCAGAGGCCATTGGAAGAAGGCATTCATTTGTGTATGCACCAGCAGTATATGAGGGAGAAAGTGAAAACCATCATGTTGCTGTACAAGCTGAGTCAAGGGAAGACCCCTAGTGTTTGAAGTGCAAATTCAGGGAAATATGTAACCCCCAGACAAGTATTACATTAAAGAGGCATTTGTTTTACACAAGAGATCAAAAACCAGGGGAAATTTTTGCAACTTACATAACTGATCTGAGAAACAAACCTAAAACATGTTGGTTTGGTGACTTAAAAGATGAGCTAATAAAGGGCTGCAGTGAGAAAGATTTTGCTTTGTGACAGTGATTTAATGCTGAGCAAAGCTATTGAAATTTGTCAAATCTATGAAGTTACAGAAATGCACATAAGTGCTTGCAAGTGATAAGGGCATGGTTTCAGCAGGCTCCGGAGCAAATGTAGACAGCATGCAACATGTAGTTAGCAGAAGCAGGCCTAAGCACATGGCAGCTACAGCCCCTGTTGTTTTTCCTGGGAAGCCATGTAGTTTTCCAGCAAGTTCTAAGAAAAGGACATGCGCAGTGCAGTACAAGGGTGAGTCAGCAAAACCCAAAACCAGCTTTATTGTTAACTGTCGCAATTATGGTGCCAATCATGAGTCTAAAAGAGAGAAAACCTTAGCATTTTGTCAGCAATGCCACAAGTGTAAAAATGGAACCATTTTCAAAAGCTCTGTAAATCAAGTAAACCTCACACAGTTATAAAGAAGGGTCACTTGAAATAACAAGTTGATCATATAGAGAGCTGCAGTTCTACTTTCTACTTAGATGGTGTATCAGTAATTGCTGAAAAGGCTGATGCAGTGAATTTGTTTGCAAAGAATGAAGTATTTTGTACTGTCCAGTTGATTGGTAAATCCACTGAGCTCAAAGTAGACACTGGTTCAAAGTGTAATGTTATGTCAGCAGACACATTTGCTAAGGTGAGAACTGATGAACAGCTCAACGTGGCTAGTTGTGCGAAACTTGCTGCTTATGGAGGTGAAGAAATTCAAACCAAAGGCTCAGTAGTGCTTTCATGTTATCTGGCTAGGAACTGTTACAGCTTACTATTCTATGTAGTCCAAAGACCTGTGCAGTCATTATAGGGTCTCAGACACAATTTGAGAATGAATTTGCTTTCTTTTACCAAAGGAGTTCATCATATAAGCACATTTCCTAGTTCCAATTTTACTGAAGCTATCTTGTCAGAGTATGCTGATGTTTTTGATGAAAAGTTGGGCAAACTTCCAGTTGTGTATTCTATGAAGTTAGACCCAGAGGTCAGTCCAGTGGTCAGACCAGCAAGAAAAGTTATGATAGCTATGCAGGATAAAGTCAAAGCTCAGTTGGATAAAATGGTGCAGCAAGGTGTAATTTGTCCAGTTACAGAACAACTGAATGGGTGTTGTCCATGTTAGCAGCCCACAAAAAAGGCTCAGATGAAATCAGAATATGTATTGACCCAAGAGATTTGAACACAACAGTAAAGGGACCACATCATCCAATGTGTACAGTCAATGAAGTTGCAGCCGTAATACCAAATGCCACTGTTTTTTCTGTCTTGGATGCAAAAAGTTCATTTTGGCAAGTGATGCTTGATCGCAAATCCTCATTACAGACTACTTTCAGTACCCTATTTGGCAGATCTGGATTCCTCAGGATGCCGTTTAGAATAAATTCTGCAAGTGAAGTCTTTCAGAATGAAGTGGAGCAATTTTTGCAGGTTATCCTTATGCCATAATAGTAGATGATTTATTGGTTGGAGGCAATGGTGAAGCAGAGCATGACACAAACCTTAAAGGTCTAGACAGAGCATGTAAAGTGAACTTAAAGCTCAAACCTCTAAAGTGGAAATTCAGTCTACCAGAAGGTACATATATAAGTCATTTATTTACCAGCACTGGCTTGAGACCAAATCTATCCAAGCAAGCAGCCATTCTTAAGATGCCAGTCCCAAATAACCTTCAAGCTCTACAAAGTTTTCTTGGTATGGTCAACTATTTAGGCAAGTTTATGCCAGACGTCAGTGAGATGACAGCACCTTTGAGAGAGCTGATGTGCAAAAATATTACATGGTCTTGGTTGGAACGGCACCAGAGAGCATTTGAAGACCTTAAGCAGAAAATTGCCACCCCACCTTCATTAAGATACTGTGATGTCAATAAACCAGTAACTCTTTTCTGTGATGCTTCAAAATTTGGTCTTGGTGCAGTTATTCTTCAAGAAGGCAGACCAGTAGCTTATGCATCAAGAACTCTTACCCAAACTGAAATGCAGTATGCTGAAACTGTAGTATTTGCATGTTCACAGTTCCATGATTATATCTATGGCCGAGCTATTCCGATTGAAACTGATCACCAACCTCTAGTTACTATTTTAAAGAAGCGTACACATTCAGCTCCAGTGAGATTACAAAGAATGATGCTCAAATTGCAAAAGTACAACTTCAAAATGGTCTATGCAAAAGGCAGACTTCTTTATCTGGTTGATACCTTATCCAGATCACCCAGAAATACAACGGAGCAGCTTAATGTAGAGAACGTTGACATAATGGAAATGCGCAAGTTTTCTACCACAAAACTTGATGAGCTGAGAGATCATGCAAAGACTGATTCAGTTTTGCCAAAGCTCAACCACTGCATTAATGTTGGATGGCCGTCAAAGCAATCTAGTGTACCACCTGAAGTGCAAATTATTTCCCTTACAGAGATGAGATGTTGATGGAAGATGGCATTATTTTCAAAGGTCCTAAAATTGTTGTTCCTGCTTCCTTACAACATGAATACATCCAGATTTGGTTGAGATTGATTTACTACCTGCTATTATCACCAAGTCGAAACATCATTTCTCAGCCCATGGTAGTCCACACAAAGTTATTTCTGACAAAGGTACTCAGTTTACTAGTCAGTTGTTTCAGAAATTTGCAAAAGAATGGGATTTTGTACATATTACTAATAGTCCTCTATATCCACAGTCAAATGGACGTGCAATACAGAGTGCAAAGCAATTGCTTGAGAGGTCAAAGCGTGACAATACCGATGTCTTTTTGAATTTACTCAATCGCAGAAACTTACCCCGTGATGATGATATACTTGGCATGCCTGCTCAGAGACTTCTCTCTAGGCAAACCGGAACAACACTGCCTATCAGTTCCAGTTTGTTGAGGCCTAAAGCTAAGAACAACAGGACAATTAGAGCTCAACTATTCAGAAAGCATTCTTTCCAGAAGTCCAGCTATGATAAATTGAGAAGATTTCTTCATCCATTGAAAGAAGGAGAGACAGTGGGGATACAAACTGTGAAAAGTTTCGACCGGATTTGTCAAGTAACGGGTATATGTGCCGAGCCAAGATCCTACTTCATAGAATCTGAGGGTGTGGAGTACAGGAGAAATCGCAGACATCTTCTTCCTGTATCAGAATTGATATTGCAGCATTGTTCCTGTGATACAGACTCTAGATCTCAGAGCAAACCAGACAATGTTCCTGTTGGAGAACTTGTCTTGACTTCTACTTCCATTCCTGATGATGTTCCTGATGTCCCTAAGGTTGAACCAAGTGAAATAAAAACACCACAAACTGAAGAACAACAAAAAAGGAGGTGAAGACTGCGGAACTTATGCCCACAAAATCACTTTATTCTTTATATATATTTTGTGTTAAAATATATTATATATTTTGTGGACTTAAGCTCCAAAGTCTTCACCTTCTTTTTTGATGTCCCTTAAGTTGAACATTCAGCAGAGACGGTCCTAATTGCTAGACCTAATTCTAATGTCACATGATTTGGTCGTATTTCCAGACCTAGTGTGAAATGCATAGCAACCTGGACATAATTGATTATATGTATTTAGTTCTCTGTAATTGCATGACAAAGAATTATTTGTATTGATTGCATGTCAATTAATGTCGTCAACACTGCATGGCTTATTTCTCAAAGAGGGAGGCTGTAGAATAGAGTGTACTGTAGCTTTAAGAAGCATTTCACGGTCGACATGTGCATCTAAATACCAAGTACATGCTAGTTTCAGTGCCATTTTGAGAGTGCAGCCAAAGAGTGAGCATGTACAAGTGTAATAGCTAGTTTGCATATAAGTTTATCTAATTTAAAGTTATTAAGCCTCAATCCTGATGTGTTTGTACATAATAAAGCGCTTGAACAGCACCCACAAAGACTTGTCTATTTTATCCTGACTAGATGACACTTACCCAAACATTAGAGGCCTCCCAAACATAAACAAAAGCATGCTTCATATAATACATCCTCTGCAGGACATAGTACACATAATATGTCACACACCAGTGTCTCACCAGTCAGGCCCCTAAGAGGCATAACACAAAAATAAACTTATTAGTCATAGGCGACTTAATTGTAAGACACACACATGTCCTTCTCACGAGGTTGGATAAGGAAAAGGTCATGGTCAGCTGTCTGTCAGGTGCCAGGATCTGCCACATCACACATGCACTAAAGTCTCTCAACAACAGGTACTGTTATGACTCTGTCATAGTTCTCGTTCATGTGAACAACTTGAGATGTACTTCACTGGACTATATGAAGAGAGACATGACTGAGCTCTCCTGGGTTATGCGCCTCTGGAGCCTTAAGCAGCATTTTACCTTTGCCTAGAATGACACCTTAGTACAAGCAAAAAATGATTGACTTCAACAATCGGCTTAGGTTCTGGTGTCATTCAAAGGAGATCCAGTATCTGTCAGCCTGTGATGACTTGTTTGACCGACCTCGATGTTTTGCCAGAGATGGTCTTCATCTGTCATATCTGGGATTTTGGTTACTGGCTAAAGCTCTTGCCACCCCCATAGTGCCTTTTTAGGCAATGTCACAAGAACAAAATTCCCGATGTAAAAATATCCTCTAAAAACAAACTCGGGGTTATGCTGATAAATGCTAGGAGTCTAAACCAGAAACTGCACTCACTGGAAGCAGTCCTCACCCCAGAAGATGCAGTCATTGAGGCCTAGTTTAAGGCTGCAGAGAGCACCCCAGCTATCTCAGGTTACATTTCCTTCCACACGTTCAAACTACAAACTGAAGGTGTGAGAACTAAGGGAAGTGGTGTACCATTATTCATTAAAGATAAATACACCTTTAGATTGGTTAAACAGCACAATTCCCTTGAATTACTTCAGGTGCAATTGATTGTAGGTAAGATCCCTCTTCAGGTCATTGCCAGCTATTGGACCCCCTGCATGAATCAGGACATCCGCTCAGCCAATTGGATCTACTTGAGTCAATCAAGATAGAACTAAACATCCTGGTTTGGGTGACTTTAATTATCCCATCCGTAGACTGGGCAAATTACACGTGTTCTAACTCACTTGCCCAAAGGTTCTTCCTGAACTTCGTTAACTCCAATGCCCTAGACCATCTGGTTGACACACCCACAAGGGGCTCAAACATCTTGGACCTGGTGCTCACCAACATGGGTGACCACTGCACCACCCCTACTGAGTGGCTGTCCCTGGTGAGATCTGTCCACAAGTCAGTCTCACAAGAAGTAACTATAATACAATACGCCCCTTAGCTACAACTAGACTAAAAATCTTCTCCAAGGTCAATTGCACCCTCTTACATGACAGCATAAATAGCATCATAGACCCTCCCCCCACCGATGAAAGAAGCGGACACCTATGCTGAGTTATACATCAATGCTTTATACAAGCACCTGTGCAGTTATATTGACTCTGCTGTACCTGATAGAACCAAAGCAAGATGTTCAAGGAAAAAAAAAACCTGGCTGGTAGACAGCTGCCATTAATAGACTATATAGTAGGAGAAAGAAATTGCTGTCTAAGAGTAGGAAGACCAGTCTCAAAACTGGAAACATTCCCTCCTCAACTTAAACAAGCAAATAAGACTCCTAGTGAAGTCCTTCAAAGCTAGCTACGAATCCAAATTAGCTTCTCTAAATAAGGATAACCACAAGGCAGTCTGTAGTTACATCCGTAACTTCAAACAAAGGTAAGGTCCAGATTTGCACTGAACTCATAGTTAATGGTACTAGATATATAAAACCTGTGGTTATAGCAAACCTACTGGCTGACAGGTTCAATGAAAACTTCACTCACCTGTCCCCGCCACATATACCCCAAAGCATCCCTAACACCTGTCCTCACCTAGTATCTCCAAGGAACAGGTCTTAAATGCCCTTTCCAAGGCCAAAAACACAGCCTCTATGGGACCAGACAACATCACAGGCTGTGTTGTACATTGGTTAAAAGAGGAATTAGCATCACCACTGAGCATGCTTTTCAGTCACTGCCTAAGCTCTGGCTTCGACCCAGCAGAATAGAAAATAGCTACTGTCATCCCTTTGCACAAAGGGGGGGGGTGCATCCACGCATCCCAGGAACTGTAGACTCATTAGCCTGACCACCCTTATATGCAAGGCAATGGAATGAATCATTATAGACCTTATTAACAAAGATATAGGAAATCTCCAAATGCTTGACCCCACCCAGTTTGACTTTGTCAAGGGGAGATCATGCCTCTTAAACTTGATGGACTTCTGTGAGACAATCACCAAAGACCTAGACGAGGGCAGATCTGTGTATATAGCCTAGCTAGACTTAGCCAAGACCTTTGCTACAGTCCCCCACTCAGGCATCATTGATAAACTCACCCAGCTAGGTATCAACCCATATATTGTCAGATGGGTTGGGAACTGGCTCACTGATAGAACTCATATGGTCAAAATAGGAGACTCCACCTCCTGCAGCAGACCTGTAGCCAGTAGTGTTCCACAGGGATTGGTTCTGGGATCCCTACTATTTGGAATCTACTTCTGACATACAGGCTAAAACTAAAGGAATGTAGCTGACAAAGTTTGCTGATGAGTGCAAACTAGGAGTGATCATTGAAACCACTAGAGATGTCAGCATCCTCCGAGAAGGTCTTATGCAGTCTAATGACTGGTGCCAAAGTCATGGTTTTAATGCATTTTTTTGCATTAAGTTTATCATCCCTTTCAGCAAGGGTGGTGTTCCTGCAGACTACCATATCAATAGCAATGCTCTAAGCACACAGGTTGACAGCAACCTTAACCGTGTCTCCACAGTGGTAAGAAGGGCATTATATATTGTTCATTTCATAAGTAAGGGCATTGCCTCCAGAAAAAAAAGAGTTTATAATCCCCCTATACTCTTTCCTAATCAGTCCAGTAATAGTGTGTAATGCTCCTTTTGGTATGTTCCTTTCCAAACACCTGCAGCAATTGAAGAGACCACATAGGTTCCTTACAAAGAAAATTCAGGGTCTTCAAGATCTATCTTACGCAGACAGACTGAAATCATTGTCACTTTACTCTGTGTCATACAGCCTGCTCAGAGGTGACTTGTGCCTTGCATATAGAACAATCTCTGACCCAGCTTTTCTGACCCAGCTTTAATGGAATTGCTGCACATTTGCAAGTCAAATGGTACACGGGTCACTTGTTCAAAGGACCTTAACCTGGTATGTGAAATCAGCAAAACTTGCTGGAGAGACAGGTTTGTCTCACAGAGGTTGCTATTCATGTTAAACAAAGCCCCTTGTTGACCCTATTTAAGCATAATTTGGACAATTGGATGGTTAACCAGAAATTCACCCAGGGGTTCCACCTGTGTCTCACTTGGACAGAGGCAATAATTGCTGATTTTAGTGTCTGCTTGAACCAGACACCCTTGGGAAACGGGTTGAACTTGGCTAAGCTTGTAACAGCCCTGGGGCCATTAGCCTAGTAACCACCTATGATCCTATGAATGAGAAAAAGCACACTAATTTTGCTTTTGTCATGGTGTTTTAATGAGTTTGCTTAATATTGAAGTGCCTGCATTTCTTAAAACTGAACAAGAAGAAAGGGAGAAGAAGAGTGAAAGAAAAAAAAAACAGTAGCACCTGTGTACATTAGTATCCCCATTGCACTTAAAAATAACTGCTAAAAAAACTTTACAAAATGCATAGAAAGTTATGCACTATTTGAACAGAACTATTAAGAAAAAATGTGTTTTACTTAGTTAGCTTTCTCCCTCCTCTTCCCCTTTCCTGAACATTATTGACATGAAGTAGGGCATATGCTTTAGAGTCCCCTACAAGTTTAACAAAGTCCTAAAAGTCCAATATTTCCAGATTTTCATGTTCTCTCATGTTTCATAAATATAATTATTGCTTTGTGATCCCACATTTGTTAGTTTCCAAGTTACTGATTTTATTCTCCAAATGTTAATGACATGAAGTAGGGCATATGCATAGAGTCCCTTACAAGTTTAACACAGTCCAAGAAAGTCCAATATTTCCAGATTTTCTTTTTCTATTCCTGTTAGTCTCCATCTCCCAGACCCTGTCTCTACTTCATTTCTAATGCACTTTTGATTCTTCTAGTCAGCTCTTGTACCTTCCCCCTCAAACATTTTCCGTTGAAACACTGGAAAAGGTTTCACTGGCACAGTCTGTCTGCAGTCTTTATTACCAGAAGAACAAGAAGGCAGAATCTCCTTCTGTTTCACATCTCACTGTCTCACTCTTTGTTGGACAAACATTTGTATTTCTTCCTCAGCATGTACTTCATCTAAAGATTTTGTTACTCCAGGGAAAAGTATTTTGAAGATAGCTGGGTATAGCAGTTTGAATCTCATGCCCGCGTCTCAACATTCCCTGAATAATGGAGTAAATTTACTCCTGTTCTGCTTGGTGGTTATTCTCCATAAACACTCTGCTGTCTTCCACTTTTAGCACTTTTTCCTTCTGCCACACTTTTGTCAGAATCAGTTCCTTCTTCTGGTAAGATTGCTACTTTACTATTAATAATCTAGGTTATTTTCTCATAGCCAGGCTTGGAGCACATTCCTGTAGTGGAATACCAGTCCAGGTGCTTATTTGTGCTTTCATAAATGTATTTATTTTATTTATTTGGCATTTTTTTGCCAGGAAAGTCTGACTGGGTCATGAGGTACCCATTTTCAGCAGAGGCCCGGGGAGAAAAGCACCAGATATATATGATCCACAGAATGAAAAACTAGACAGACAGAATAAAATCATAACATTCAAGCACAAATGTGAAAACAACATATTAGTTTGTCAGAATATAAAATTAATATAGTCTGTTCCTTCCAGCTTCACAGGTACAGCAGAAAATCTGAGGTTTTCCCTCTGTGCTCTGTCTTCTAATTCTATAATTTATTGAAACAGTTCTTCTTGTGCAATTTCATATTAAGCCAGTATTTTCTTCATTTTGACATCTGAGTTTTGCAGTTTTATCACTTTATCTTAATAGATGGTTAAAGCTTCTTCCATTTTTTCCAGCCTTTTATTGTTTGAGTTGATTTATGTGATCAGTGTTTCATTTGTTTTAGTTAGGTCTTTGTAAAGTTGCCTTATAGTTTCCTCTCGATTAATGGAAGTCATGTCTAGAGCTTACAGTACTTTTTGCTGAATAGCTACAGTACTTTTCCCAGTCAGTGTTTTTTCTTCACCTTTTGTAGTTGATTTTCCTTCAGGCCCTCCATATTTCTTCTTTTCCTGTCATCTAGGCAGTGTGCTTACTAGCCCGTTACTAAAATTTACCCAGAAATCTAGGTCCACTGTCTTTCTTTGCTAAGTTTCTGTTTTCACACTGGGAAAGTTAGAAGTAAGCTGTTACTCAACGTGCAACCGTCTTGGAAGCTCCCTGAACTTCATTCTGTTATCCCAGATCTCATTTACCACCTGAAGACTTCAGATGAGTTTTGAGGGCTGTTGTATCCTTTCAAAATATTAGCTAAAATTCTAGTAATTGATCATTTCAATAACCTGTTTACTGATCCTTCCCTTACTCCTACTATACTGAAAGAGTTGATCTGAAGTAGTTTACTTCATTTGGTCTTCAACCTGTGGGTTATGGATCCGTATCGGATCCGAGCTGGCAACTTTTACTAGCATCAGCTCCGAGCTCCAAACTCCTTCCCTTACCCATAATACACCTCCACTGCCTTCATCCCCAGATCTCGTTTGCCACAAATTGCTTCAGTATCATGTCTTCTGAGTTCCAACAAGTCAGTGGGTTTAAAACATTCGTGAGTAAATCATTTTTCTAAATTTCTCTCAGTTAGTGTTAGTATGGTCCTCGGCTCTGTCTACTGTCCCCATCGTTTTACCAGAGGGACAGCCTGTGCTCGAAGAACCCTAGACGGTTCCCCCCGAGGAACAAATGGCTTGCGAGTGCCCCCCAAAGAGCCCCACCGGAGATGTGCCTCACAAGCATACGTGCAAGAGGAGGCACTTGGACTCCCCTGAGTCCCTCACCGAGAACATGGACTTAGATGATGGAGAAGGTTCCCCAAGGTCATCTCCCGAGGATGTCTCCTTTGGAGACATCATGGAGATCCTGTGCCAGCGGAGAGGTTGGTCTGCCCCCAAACCTTTTTCTGATGAGTCTGTGTTCCTGGAGGCTTTTGGCACGTGCCCTTCTACTTCCTGGGTGTCCCCTCCCGCAGATCCTTTGGTGGATCTGGTCACCTCGTGGGCATGGAAGAAACTGGACACCATGGAACCTATCCCAAAGCAACGTGACATCCTAAGCCCCCCCATAAATAGGCCATCTTGGAATAAGAGCTCCCACGTGGATGCCATGGTGGTAGCAGCACCCACTAAGAAGGAACTTGCCCAGGAGACTTCCTCGGTCCACCCTCCTGACTGAGAGTCACGGATGATGGACTGCCTAGGGAAGCGGGTGTACGCTTCAGCTACCTTTTCGATTAGGGTGCTGAACTACCTGGCCCATGTCACCAGAGTCCAATGCGACTTGGTAAAGGAGCTGGAGAAGTCTCCGCCCCCCAAGTCCGTGTTACAGGAGGACAAGGCCTCATTCTCCATGAGGATGGCCACTTTAAAAGCAGTATCTAACACGTCCATACGACTCCTATCCCATGCTATGGAAGGAGCGGCTAGGGAGGCTGGGTCCTGCATGTCCATGAGGCGTAACGCCTGGCTTAGGTTATGTCAATTTTCCAAACCCTTCAAGGCATCGTTGGCCAATGCCCCTTATGACATCTGTACCCTCTTTGGTAAGATTGTCAAGGAGACATTAGTCCAGAGTGAGAGGGACAGGAAGATACTGTCTGGTGTTGAGATCCACTTCTCTAACCCTCAAAGGTCCTTTTCCTAGAACCAGAGATGGCAAAAGAAGATATGGTTTCAGAAGTCACAGTATTCCCGGGACACTCAGGGCTCTTCTTGACCCAGAGGCAGAGGGGGACAGAATGGACGCCGGCCCAGAGGCAGAGGGGGTCCATGGAAATTCGTGTCTCGAGAACCTTTCTTAGATAGAACCGGGCAGCAACCCTGAGGGGTTGCCTGACTGCTCTACTCTGGAGGGAGTCGGGGGACGATTGTCCTTGCGCCCAGTGGTATGGGAGTCCATAACAATGGACCGCTGGGGGCTTTAAATAATATCCAGAGGATAGTCTATCCCCTTCATGGGCTCCCCCATATCTCCTAGACACCTCCTGGACATACCACCCACGCAATGGGAGGCAGTAGCACAGGAAATTTCCAAGCTGCTGGAAAAAACGAGACATCAAAACCATCCCCCCAGATCAGTCTGGATCGGGCTTCTACTCCAGGTTCTTTTTGGTGCCAAAGAAAATGGGGGACTTAAGGCCCATTCTGGATCTCTCTACCCTGAACCTGTCAGTTGCCAAAAAGAAGTTCCGGATGGTCACGTTATAATCCATCATGCCTGGATGTGCTCGTTAGATCTCCAGGATGCTTACTATCACATAAAAATGCACAGAAGCTCCAGGAGGTTCCTCCGCTTCTGGCTAGGAATCAATCATTACCAATTTTGAGCCCTACCCTTTGGTCTCACCACAGCCCCCAGAGTGTTTACCAAAGTGATGGTGGTGGTAGCGGCTTACCTGAGGCTTAAGGGGATTCAGGTCTATCCTTACCTGGACGATTGGCTCCTCACTGCTACCACCAGGTGTCTACTTTCCCAAACCAGGAATTATTTTCTGACGCTTGCCCTGAGTTTGGGGATCACAGTCAGTGCATCCAAATCTCTCCTAGATCCTGTACAGGGGATAGACTACATTGATGCCAGGATAGATACTCTTCAGTGCAAAATATTCCTGACCTCGGAGAGAGTTCAAAACCAGAGGATGCATGTCTCCCTGATCTACTGTTCTCATCTTCCAATGGCAGAATCGGTGTTGAGGGCCCTAGGCTCGATGGTGGCGACCATAACTCTTCTCCTGTGTGCTCAGTTACACATGAGAATTCTACAATGGACTTTAGCTGTACAGTGGTCCCTGTTGGAACTGCCATTGACATGTCCAGTTCAACTCAGTCGAGTCTGTCGGTCATTCCTCATATGGTGGATGAACTCTCAGGACATTTTGGAGGGACGACCGTTTGTTCCAGCCCTGGCCCAAACCCAGTGACCATGGATGTCTCCTAACTCAGGAGGGGGGGCATTGTTCGGGCAGGACAGTCCAGGACCTGTGGTCCCCCATAGAGACCTGCTTGCATATAAATGTCCTAGAGATGAGGGTGGTCCTTCTAGCGTTGCAGGCCCTTCATGCCTTTTTTCCTCTGGGGACCATTGCTATTCATTCAGACAACATGTCTGTGGTCTGGTATATCAGCAAACAGGGAGGGACCAGATCTTATCCCCTTTGTCGCAAGACCATGAGAGTGTGGGACTGGGCGATCTCCACCGGTCGCTTTCTCATCGCAGTGCACATTCCGGAATGGTCCAACATCCTAGTGGACAGGCTAAGTTGGACCATTCTGATGCCTTACAAGTGGTCTCTGAATCTGTCAGTAGTGGAACAGATCTTCAGCGAGTGGGGTCAACCTTGCTGTGATCTCTTCGCATCTCCTTCCAAAGCGAAGTGCAGCAAGTTTTTCACTCTGACCCCCCTGCCGAGGGAGTCTCCCAGAGATGCTCTAGTTCATGCTTGGCCTACCAGTCTTCTGTATGCTTACCCGCCAGTGCCTCTCATTCTGAGGTTTCTACAGAAAGCTTGTCAACTAGGGAGCAAAGTGATCCTCATTGCCCCATTCTGGCCTCGCCAGGTATGGTTTCCCTTCTTTTGGTCTCACTTTCTGGCTCCACCTTGGATCCTAGATCCCATTCAGGATTTAATTTCACACCCTTTGGGAGTGCGTCATCTGAATCTAGACAGCCTGAAGCTCACAGTTTGGCTGCTCCAGTGCCCGTGATTGCTAGGACTCCTGGTCTATCCTCCTCAGTTAGATCTATTTTGGTGGCTGCTCATAAGTCTTCAACAAGGAAGGTTTATCGCAGCAAGTGGAAACTTTTTTTTTTGTGTCTCTCAAAGGAGTTTAGACCCTTTCACGGCTCCTTTTTCCGCCATTCTTGATTTCCTAGCTGATATTTTTCAACACAGAGCTAGTTCTTCTACTGTCAAAGTTCAGTTGGCTGCCATCTCTCATTTTCATGTGGGCGAGAATTCTGCCTCTTTAGCCTTTATCAAAGGCACCTTTTTGTTAAGCCCCCCCCCCCCCCCCCCGGTCAAAGATCCTGTTCCCCCATGGGACCTTACGATGGTTCTTCAAGCTTTGGTCGCTCCACCTTTCGAGCCTGCCACAACTGCAGATCTGAAATTTTTATCTTGGAAAACAGCTTTTCTGGTGGCTAATTCCTCTGCAAAAAGGGTTTCAGAATTACAGGCCTTGTCCATCAAAATTCTTTACATGATTTTTCATAAAGATAGGGTTTCCCTTCGAACCAATCCATCTTTTCTTCCTAAGGTGGCATCACCAGTAAATATCAATCAGACCATCAATTTACCTGTGCTTTTTCCTAATTTTACTAACAAGATGGAATACAAACTCCACATGTTACGATTCTATTTACACAGGACAAAAAATGTCCGTAAATCTGATCAATTGTTTGTGTCCTATAAACCCTTTTTGGGGAAACCTATCTCCAAGGTCACTATAGCTAGATGGATTTCTTCATGCATCCTGCAGGTCTATAAGGACAGAGGTATGTCTCCCCCATGTCAGGTGAATCCTCATTCCACTAGGTCCATGGCTACGTCTGCCGTATGTTCATTTCTCATTACAAATTGGATTTGACTTCTACAAGGAGTGTATCCTTTGGTTATGTACTCACCATATTGTAATACTATAAAGATTCTACCTAACAAGACCATTACAAAAAAAATGGAGAGAAAAAAGAAGTTCCATGGTCCTCCAGAATATCCTTCCATGAGGGCTTCCCAGGAGTTTAGTAGCTGGGGACTCTGTCCCACAGGTTGAAGACCAAATGAAGTAAACTACTTCAGATAAAGAAGTTATGTACTCACCATAATGTTCCATCTGAGTAGTTGTGCTTCATTTGTCTTCAACTGTCCCTCCCTCCTTCCCCTTGACCTTGGCATATGATCAGCCTATGGGCTGCAGTATAGGTCACAAGTAAATCTTTCAGGTCAGGTTCTCAGTATAAGTTCAGCAAACTCGATCTGGGGATGGAAGGCAGTGGAGGTGTATTATGGGTAAGGAGAGGAGTTTGGAGCTCGGAGCTGATGCTAGTAAAAGTTGCCGGCTTGGATCCGATATGGATCTGTAACCTACAGGTTGAAGACAAATGAAGTACAACTACTCAGATGGAACGATATGGTGAGTACATAACTTCTTTTTTCTCTCCATTTTTTTTGTAATGGTCTTGTTAGGTAGAATCTTTATAGTATTAATAGTAAGTTAATGTTTTTGATAGAATTTATCTTTAGATATTACGTTTACAGAAAAAATTTAAGTACTGCATGTTTATTTATATATATATATATATATATATATATATATATATATATATATATATATACTGCTGTGTTTTTGTCAGTGGTTGGAATACAGTTTGCTGGCGACAATGGCTGAGTCCTAGGTTTTCAAGAAATGTTCTGAGTGTGGGCACAGTGTCCTTTCAGGGTCCTCACACACTGTGTGTATTGTCAGGGCACTGCCCATTTGGATACAGAATGACAGCTATGTGCGTGGTTTAGTGTTTGGGCTTTGCAAGCTCGATGTGACAAGTTGGTGGTGAGAGGTCTTCTCCCACCACAGATAGGGAATTTGATGCATGGGCCTTCCTCATCTGCCTCCCTTGCCAAGAAATAGGACAGGTCTAGGTCTTCTAAAAAGGTCTCAGATAATGACAAAGACAAAGTAAAGGAGAAAGAGAAAAGCATACAAAAAGAGAAAAACGGAAAAGGACAAATCTCCATCTTGTGCCATTAAGCATTCTGCTCCAACAGTAACAGTGAGAACCCTACCTAAACTGGCTCGGAGATCGGAACCAACAGCGTCTCTGTCCCATCCTTCCTCTTTTTGGCCCTGGTTTTCAGCAGAACTGGTGAGTCCGAGATTACTTTCTCCATTCTTTCAAAAAAAGGAGATTTCCAGGCCTTCGTCAGTGGCTTCCTCTACTCAGGTGTCTCAAAGCTTAACAGAGTATGATGTCAACAGATGACCTCTGCTTCTTTTGCCTGTTACAGTCCATCCTTTTGTTCCGATAGTTATGGATTCAACTAATCCCAAAGTGTCATGATTGTCACAGGCAGTTCAGTCTACTTTGACACTGACAGTTTCCCTATCCCTCTGAACTCTGATATCTTTGGATTGGGAAGGGACTTGGAACTGTGGCTTCAGTGCTGGGTTCTGGGAGGAACCATATCGACCCCAAGGTTCTTGGAACTGTCTCTCGCAATGGATGCATTGACACTAGACAGCTGAAGTCCGAGATCAACGTTGGGGCTGGGACTCATCGGAGTCCAGGATTCTGTCTCTTCAGATCCTAGGAGATCTTCAACTCTGGTGGCAGCTTCAGCCTCTGAGATTGTTGAAAGAGTTTTGGGTTGACCCAAGGAGCGGACACTTTCTCCTCGTTCAGGTCTACCCTAACCCCAACTAGATCCTGCAATGTCATCTTCTTTTCATCCTGCCAGACAGGGACAGTCAGTTCCACAGGCTTCTGAAATGACTTTCCTGCGTTATCTCCCAGTTTGATTCTGAATAGTCTGTCTTCCCAACAGAATCAGTTTATAAGAAAAAGATGTGCAAGCAGGTAGACTCCTCTGCAGAGTCTTACAGAGCACACAGATTTAGATAAAGACGAGGGTTCACCCAAATCTCCCTCGAAATATGTCATCTGTGGTGGGATTCTTGCACTCATGAAGCAGAGAGAGGGATGGTGTACTGAAGATCTCACACCAGAAAAATCTGTATTTTTGGAAGCCTTTGGTTCCTGTGCAGCATCGGCTTGGGTTGTACGACTAGTTGACCTCATGGCATAACAGGCTTGGAAGGACCCTGATGTGGTGGGACCATTCGCAATAAACCAGCTAGGATGTTGTTTCTCTGTCTGTTCCTCTAACAGGGAGGCTAGGGCTTTGTACCGGTTCAGAAAGTGGATATATTCATCAGAGCCCTTTGCACTCAGATCACAGAACTATTTAGCTTATGTCATTAGATTTCAGAGGGACTTGTGTAAAGAAATTTCCAAGTCTCTTTCTGGAGTTTTGCCATGGATGTACAAAAGACTGTGGACTGCCAGCTTTCTAATCTGCAGTCAGCCTCTAATGTAGCCATGCGTCTCATTTCTAATGCAGCCAATGGCTCAGCAAGAGTGGCAGACACAGGGCTTATGGTAAGAGTCGACCTTGTGATTTTGTGGAAGGCTTCAAGACATCCTTCATCAACACCCCATATGAGGTCTACTCTTTTTGGGCCCAAAGTAAAAAACACACTGACCAAGAGCCAGCAGGATGGTAAGAGACTTCCTGCAATAGACGTCTGTTTTTCCAGTCCCCAAAAGATGCTACTCCAGAAATCAGAGGAAAAAGATGTGGTTCTGTAAGTCACAGAATTCTTAACAGGCTTCTCCTTGTGATAGCAAAACCACAAAATAAAAAAAAATAACTATAGAATCAGCACTCGGCCAGTGTTCCAAAACATTTAATAAAACACAGCACACTGTGATAAAAAAAACAGCTGTAGTGCTTCGGCACACAGCCCTTCCAGGAGTTCAACTCTTGGAAGGCCTGTGTGCCGAGCAACTAGAGCTGTTTTTTTATCACAGTGTTCTGTGTTTTATTAAAGGTTTTGGAACACTGACTGAGTGTTGATTCTTCTTGTGATAGATCTTCATGTGGTAGAGGTGAAGGAAATTCCAGTGGATGTCACCCTAGATGTGGGCCACATAGACTGGTCTTCCATGGTCCCTTTACCAAGAGGCCCTATTAGAAGAGGCCCTATTAGCGTCCCTTAAAGGTCGCCCAACTGCTGTGCTCTGAAGGCAGTCAGGGGATGATTATCTGTGCACCCCTAAGACTGGCGAAAAATAATAAAAGATGGTTGGGTGCAGAATATAATTTCCTGAGACTGTTTTATTCCCTTTTCTTAGCTTCCCATAAAGAAGAAAGTGGTTCCTGACATTTCCCCCAGTCAGTGAGAACCTGTGGCAGTAGAACTTTTCAAGCTGCTAGAAGAGAGAGAGTTATCCAACCATCCCCCAAGACCAGTTAGGATCCTGAGTCTACTCAAACTTCTTTTTAGTGGCATAGAAAATGGGGGACCTCAGGCCAGTGTTGGATTTCTGTTATCTCAACCAGTTTGTAAAACAGACAACATTCTGGGTGGTCATAATTCAATCCATATTGCCCCTTTTGAGGAAGGATGATTGGGTATGCGCGATAGATCTCCAAGACACTTACTGTCATGTGAAAACAGAGAAGTACTTCAGGTGATTCCTCAGTTTCTGGCTTGGTGCCACAAAAGGTCAGTTCCAAGCACTGTTTCACCAGAACCTCCAGAGTGTTCACCAAGATAATGGTAGTGGTAGCAGCTCACTTGCGCATGCTCAGGATCAAAACCTTCCCCTACCTGGATGATTGGCTTCTAACTGCTACATAAAGGCATTTTCAGATACATCATCTGGACCTTCTCCTCGAATATTTACTGCATCTAGGTATAACAGTGAATTTTCACAAATGTTCCAACCCAACAAATAAAATTTATCAGATGCCACCTCAAAACAAGTCTGCAAATTGTCATTCTTCCACAATAGAGAGTTTTCTCATTGCATCAAATGGCCAAACAGGTAATGTATCATCCCTACCATCCAGTATGACTAATCCTGCGTCTGTTAGGTCTCATGACTTGCTCAGTTCTGATGATTCTGATGGCTTGCCACAACATGAGAATACTTCAGTGGATGCTAGCAGTTCAATGGTCTCAGAAATCCCAGCCTTTACATGCCAATATTTGATTCACAAGAGTTTGCAGACAACAGATCGTGTGTTGGATCATCTCCCCTTCGGTTACAGAAGGACAGCACTTTCACACAGATCTGATGATATCAGGAGAACCATGGACATCTCTCTTCTAGGGTGGGGGGCATTTTGAAGGGAGAATGATCCAAGGTACATGATCAAGATTAGAGGCCAACCTTCAAATCAGTGTCTTGGAGATGAGGGCAGTCCTCCTAGTTTTACAGGCACTTCAGAATGTCCTCCCCAAGGGTGTGATTTCCATACAAACAGTCAAAATGGCTGTCGTTTGGTACATCAACAAGCAAGGAGAAACCTGTTCTTATCCCTTGTGCCGAGAGGCCATGAGGGTTCGGCAGTGGATGATGTCTTCACACCATTTTCTGATAGCAGTGCACATTCTGGGATGTTCCACTGTTCTTGCAGACAAGTTTAGCAGGAGTATCCTAACTCCTCATGAGTGGTCCCTCATTCCAACAGTGGCAGCTTTAATTTTCAGGAGCTGGGACCAACCCTACTGCGACCTTTTCACCTGCTGCCCGAACAACAAGTACAGCAGTTACTTTGCCCTGATCCTTCTACAGGGAGAGGGATGCTGTGATCCACAGTTGGCTGCCTGGTCCTCTGTATGCCCTTCCCCTGTTACCTCTCATGAACAAATTCATTCAGAAAGCCAGACAGTATAAGACCAAAGAAATCCTTATTTCCCCCTTCTGGCCCTGTCAAAAATGTTTTCCCTTTCTGTGGACTCTACTAGTACATCCTCCTTGAATGCTGGATCAGTATCCAGATCTTTTGTCTCACCCATCCAGATTGCCTCCTCCTTATCAGACTGCATTGAAACTAACCACTTGGTTCCTCCAATTTTGACAATAGCCAGAGATGCCAGGTTTCTCAGTATGGTTGTTGACATCATATCAGCTTCCCAGAAACCTGCTACAAAAAAGATTTATAACCACAAATGGAAAAAGTTTTCCTTTTGGGCAATAGCTAAAGGCTTAGACACTTTTTTGCTGCTATACCCTCTGTTTTAGAATTTGGAGCTTAACTCTTTCAAAAAATTTCTACTTATTCTACCATCAAAGTTCAAATGGCAGCAATTTCTAATTTTCATATTGGTCAAAGAGATACTTCTATGGCCACCTTGAAAACCACAAAAGCTTTTCTAAGAGGAACCTTTCTGTTGAGAACTACTATTAGAGACCCATTTCATCCATGGGGTATTACTATCATGCTCCACACTCTGACTCAGCCTCTCTTTGAACTTGCATCCATAATAGATATAAAACATTTGACTTGGAAAATAATTTTCGTAGTCACAATCACTTCCACCAGATGAATTTCAGAATTACATGCACTGTCATTTAAACCTCTTTATTTGATTTTCTTTAAGGATAAGGTTTTTCTTCAAACTAATGCATCTTTCCTTCCAAAAATGGCATCCAAAAGTAACCTAAACCATCCAAATATTTATCAGTGTTCTTTCCCAAATTTTCAAACAAAGGAGAACACATAACTGAACATGCTAAATGTTCCATTGTCAACTCCAGTTCTGTCTTCATAGGATGAAACAATTTAGGAAATATGATCAGCTATTTATTGCCTTCTGTAGGTCTAGACGTGGTGGAGCTGTTACAAAATTACACTCTCTAGATGACTGTCAAATTGTATTTCATTTGTCTGTACTAAGATGGGTTTAAATTTACAGTCCAAACCAAAGACTCATTTAACCAGAGCAGTGGCTACATCAGCAACCTTCTCGAGGAGACTACCCATTGATGACATTTGTGCAGCAGCAACTTGGTCCTCTGTGCATGCCTTTGTTACTCATTATAAGTTGGACTTTACAGTCCAGGTCTCATTCCTCCTTCAGTTCCACCATACTCAGGAATGCCTTTCCTTCATACCAGCTAGAGAGAGCATGGGAATCTGTCTTATATGTTGAATCGGATAAAAATAGACAAAGTTGGATATGAAAGTTATGTACTTAGCATAACGATAGCTCTATATTGTCTTTTTTTTCTGGTTCAGCCTCCCAACCTCCCTTGCCAATTTGTGAGCAACATTGCCTAACTACCTTGGCTCCTTATCTTGTCCCTTTCAAGACTGATTATATGTTCTCTTACATTTGTTCATAAATAGGTATGAGAACTCTGTTGAAGGGCAGACTTGATCTGCAGTATTAGAATGGAGTTCAGGGAATTATAGGTAGGGTAGTAGTCAGAGCCCTGGAACCGTGGAAGCTTCAGAATCAGTACAGAGGTTGGTTCTGGTTGGATTTCATATCCCATATGTTGAACAGGATGGAAAACAGACAACATGGATCTGTCGTTATGGTAAGTACATAACTTTCATTTATTTGAAGTCTGTAAGGCTTTGCCTTTGTGGAATTAGGCTCGAAAAAATCATACCTATGTCAGGCTTTGCCCATATAGAAGCAGGCCAATCAAAATCAAGCCTGCATCCACACAGAAACTGAATAATCGGAAGTCAGGAACTCTAATTCTCCAATGGGAAACAAGTCTCAGACAGCTGATATATTGAAGTCTCTACTGTGTTTGGAGGTTGGACTACAGACCTGTTCCTAGGATGCCATTGAAGCCCCTTTAGTGTACTTTTCTTGATTGCTCTTTAGAGTACTGTCAGGAGCACAGAACTGAAGAGTACCAAATTGAGCCACCCTCAAGTTATTTAACTTCTACCAGGCTATGCTTCTGCAAAAGCTTGTCAGACAGAATCAAGCCTGCACTCCTGCAGATGCTTGTAAATCAAAATGAGGCAGTCTAATCCTTCATTTGTAGCATAACTCAGGTAGCTGGAATGCAGAATTTGTACTCTAACCAGAGGCTGGTACACTGCAGACTGATCCTATGAAAACTCTGAAGTCCTTGTAGAGCATTGAATCACTTAGAACCCAGATGGAACAAGCTTAATGGCATTCACTTCCTTCTCTGTAGTCTCCTGTTGTCTTCTCTGAATTGTATGTTACAGAGCTATTAGCAGCTCAGCAATGAAGAACACTAAACTGAGCAATACTAAGTTATTTGAAGTCCACAAGGCTCTGTCCCTGCAGAAGTTTGCCACTCAAAATCAAGCCTGTCTCCACGTAGAAACTGGCAATCAAAAATTAGTCATTGTGATTCTACAATGGAAACCAAGCACAAGAAGCCGGCATATAGAGGACTCCATTCTCACTGGAGGCCACTGCACTGCAGAACCTGCCCTAGGAAGCCATTGAAGTCCTTGTAGTAGACAGAAGCAGTCAGAACCCAGTCTGGAAAACAGCTTTGCAGTCATCTTCTCCTTCTCTATAGTTGCACATTTTCTTCAACAGATTGCATATTAGAGCTCTGTCAGCAATTTAGCACTCAAAGTACCAAACTGAGCTACCTTCTATTTATTTAAAGTCAGTAAGCCTCTGCTCTGTAGATGCTGGACAATTATAATCAAGTTTTTGTTCCCACCGAAGCCAGACAATAAAATTCAGGCACTCTAATCCTTCACTGGAACCCAGTCTAGGGTAGCTTGCATGTAGAAGCCACTGCTGTCCTCAGAGGCTGGTCCACTGCATACCCCGACCTAGGAAACCACTGAAGTCCTTTAAACTGCCTGTTAGAACCCAGATGGAAAAGGGCTTTGCTGTCTTTTCTTTTTATTGTAGTTTCATATTGCTTTCTTCAGAATGGGCATTAGGATGCTGTTAGCAGCTCAGCATTGAAGCACAGAATATTTACATTTTATAATGTTTCATGATTGTTGCATTTTATTCCATGCTGCTGTCTTTTGATGCACACAGTTTAAATAAATTTTAATAATGGTGTGCATTTGTTCTGTTATTTAAAGATCTTCTAACAGAATGCTAACAGTAACAGTAAATCTTTTCCAGCCCACATAAAAAAAAAGTTTGGCTTTTTTTCCTTGTATGTATGAAGAAATGCTTGCATTGGTGTCCAGTGAAATAAGTAAAGTGTAGCATACTGTCATTTGCTAAGTTTTGGTACACTGTAGCCAGTTCATCGCCTTGACATATGAATATGTCCTACACACTTAAGTAATTTTTACTGCACAACAGCCATATCTCTTCTTTCACTGGATTGCTAAATTTTCAATTTATCTGATTTTTATCTTGATTATCTTACTTTACTTTACTTTTGTGTCACTGTGTCTGAGTCCATGAGTAAATACACATACAGTAGACAACTTCTAGAGACTTTCATTCAGAATGTTTATTTTTTTTTTTGGGGGGGGGGGGTAATGGGTCCAGAGCACGACATTAAAAACTTTCTAGGGTATAGAGGACATTTGCTCTAAAAGGTGTAACAGCAAGTGTTTGAAGTCTTTTTTTTTTAATTATACTTTTTTTAGACACCTTGCCGCTTCCTGTCATCAGCTCCCTGTTATCAACTGACCCATTTATTCCTTCTAGGAAGATGAAAAATTAATTATGATGGTACTGCATGTGCTTACTGTATTGGAATGGAACCACTGTTGAAATCAAAGTGTGGTTATGAGGCAAAGTTTTGCAATAACTTCTTTACAGCACCGTACATTATATAGAGCAGTTACTAATAACTTATTCTTATAACAAATGAAACATACTACTGTGACAGCTTTTAGTTTAGATGTTCAAGGTTTACTTCACGATCAGTATGAATGGTTATTCTCGTACACAATACCTTGGAACAAGTGTGTTCCTACAAATACCTCAAACATCTTGATTTTTACAGTCAATTTATACTTTTCTTGGATACTGTTTTTCTTCTTGGTATCTCTTTTTGGACTTTGTATGGAAACATCTGCTAGGAAACACTTCTGATCCTTGTGGAAAAGCATGTAATATTTTACTTTTCAGACTTGTTTTTCAAGGAAATGTCTTGTGGAAAAGCACGTACAAATTGTTTTTCTGCTGATCATGTCCATTCATCTGTAAGAAAGCATGTTTGCTAATATTGTTAGAAAACATGGTTTTAAGGAAACATCTTGTGAGAAAGCACATACTGCTGATTTTGTAAAAACATGTTCATTAACAGAAGTCTGTAAGAAAGTATTTGTCAAACTGTTTTGCTGATCTGAGAAAAGCATGTAATACTTGCTTTCCAGAATTGCTTTTTTAGGCTTTTTGCTGACACTGTAAAGAAGCATGTTTGTTAATAGATGTTCTTTCTTCAAAACACATAAATAGTATGGATGCCCATTTTACATTGCTAAACTCTATATCTATATATAGAGAGCAAACTTTTTATTTAATGTTTTTATTTGTCCGCATATTTACAGCAGATTTGATTATAGTCTTTTATTCATTGTTCAGCACACTCTCACAGTTCCCCCTTTTTATTTTAAACCAGGGAGATAAATTCATCATTGTTTGGTAATACATTTTCATTATGGCAATTAACAACAGTAACTTGTTTAACTTTTGTTAAGCAAACTTTAATACATGTGAGTAATATGCAAACAAGCAATACAATAACAATAATAGCAATTAAAAATATGATGATTTTCCTGTCCACCCTGTAAATAGATTACTAAACCACTCACTCCAGTCGTCATTCCATTTTTTTCTAGTATGTTGTAACACTTGCGCAATGACCTTTAAATATGCTTTTAGAGACTCTGTTTTATCTGGAATAAATGTACAGCATTGTTCTCCTATTAGGGCACATGACCCCCCCCCCCTTGGGATGCTAGATTGTAATCTTAACGCCATTCGATTTTGTAAAACCATAGTTCATATGGCTGTTGTTTCGACAGTAATGTCAAAGATTGCATTAAAAGTGGCATTTGCTAATACTTCAACTAGTTTGGATAGTTTTCTTAACTCCCAAATGGCTTTTGCTGCTACAAACCATGGGAATACACATGCTCCAGAAATTATATCATCTCCTAGATCCATATCTTTTAATTTTAAAGAATCAAGATTTTGGTGATAAATATGTGATGTATCTAAGGTGTTTACTGGATTTTCTGGACTTTCAATTACAGGTAATATGTCTCTTTTTTACTTTTTTGCATTTCTAATGCTTCCCTTTGGTAGGTAACTAATTTACATGATGCATTACTGGTACTACTAACCTGTGTAGCATGTGCCATTCCATCCCTTTAACCATTTATACGCACCTTTACCACAAATGTACTATAACCCATCTGACAGGGCAATACTGCTATTTACTATGCTGCCATTTACTTGTCCTATAGTAGGAGTTGCATCATGTACTATCGTTTTTGTTTTGCCAAAATGTAATGTTGGCTTTGCACTCATTTTTAATGTGTTGTGAGAAATGATGTACTGTTTTGCTTAATAGTAACTGTCCCTTGGCTGGTATTAAAGTAGGAAATCCATGATGAAATACACCATATTCTGGTACATGTTTATGAATGTTTACTATTGCAACCATCTCTGTGCAGTTACTGTCACCCACTGAGATGGTTCCATTTTGCTGAAAACATGATTCCCTGTACTATAGCAGATAACTTTACCCTTGCTTTATTTAGCTGTACATTTACAACTTGGTCTCCTGTTTCATTTATTAATACTCTCCAACTGTTAGAAGTATCTAGTGGAATTGGCACTAGGAGCATGATCCCTGCTATTTTAGATATTAAACTACATACCCAGCAGTCAGAAACATTCATGCTTATTGCATACCAACATTTGTAAATACAGTTTAATGCTAAGTAATACAATAATAGTCAGCATGATGGCTATTATTGCTCTAAAAAAAATCATTTAAATAGAAATTCCATTGCTGAATCATTTTGCCTTTGGTCATCCGAAGCTGGATTTCCAAAAGGATGCACTTTAAACCATGTAAATTTCATTATGCTTTCTCTGTGAGGGACCTACAAGAGAATACACATAGATTTACGTTGCTCACTAGTTTTAACAACTTTTAACTGATCTTTATGTACCAACATTGTTTTGTTTTTCTTTTTTCCTTTAATTTTGTACACTAATGGTCCAATTTATTCCACTACTTCAAAAGGGCCTTGCCAGTTGCTATCCCATGGCCCTTCCATTTGGAACATTTTTACCAATAATTTTGTTCCGCAGGGAAGGTTTTCTTCAGGTGGTAATATTGGCATGTTTTTCCATAGGTGGAACGCTTGCTCCCTTGCATTACAGTTACATACCTCAGTAAGTTGCTTTAGCCATTCTTGATG
This sequence comes from Protopterus annectens, assembly GCF_019279795.1. Classification (NCBI taxonomy): domain Eukaryota; kingdom Metazoa; phylum Chordata; order Ceratodontiformes; family Protopteridae; genus Protopterus; species Protopterus annectens. Next base: position 32,042,760 of record NC_056728.1, on the reverse strand, counting down.
TTTGCTTTCTATCATGATCAAATGGCAGATGTATGGACATTTTGCTACCTGTCATAATTTCGTATGGGGGAGGTAAATGTTTTATTTGGTGTTGCCCAAATACCCATTAAAATACCAGGCAGATGATGTGCCCAAGTATTGCCCTTTTTCAGGCATGCCTTTTTTTAGATGTTCTTTTAACGTCTGATTCATATGTTCTACAGTGCCATTGGATTGTGGATGGTATGGTACATGAAACCTTTGCTGTATGCCTAACAAATTACACATTTGTTTAATGAGATCTCTAGCAATCTGTGGACCATTGCCTGATTCTATGACACATGGCCACCCACAATGACAAAAAATATTTTTCCATACAGCCTCTGCAGTTAGTTTTGCTTTGTTTTGGTAGGAATTGCTTCTACCCATTTTGAAAAGACATCCACTACTACTAGTAGATATCTGTAACCTTCCTTTGTTGTTGGCAACAGACCTGCATAATCTATCTGAACTGCATACCATGGCCCATCCGCTGGCTGCACCAGATGTAACTGAGGCTTTTTGTTTTTAACATGTACCTGCAAACAGATTAGACATGCTTCTACAATTAACCTACAGACCCTTTTTAAATTTAAGTTCCAGTATTTTTCTTTTACTACCGCCCATAGCTTATCATCAAACAGATTAGACATGCTTCTACAATGGCAATCTTGTCATAACATATTGCTGTTTTGTAAATATAAAGGCAAACCTTGGCCAGTCTTTTTTCCTGAGTGGTACTGCATATCCCAGTATTTGGTGATTTAACTTGACCAACTGTCGTGCCAACTGAAATGGTACATATGGCAACTGTAGCCCCTTGGAGGTAGTGTATGCATAATACTCCTTTTGTGGTATTCCCGCTAATCTGCACTGATCAGTTTCTTCTTTCAAGCCATGTTGTATTTGAATATTCATGAGATCTCCCTCTATTGACTCTGTCTAACTCTTTTAAGGCACTAACTTCTACATTGCTGTACACATATTCTGGAAGTTCCTTTCTGTTTTGTGCTGCTTGTTTTGCCAGTGTGTCAGCTAACGCATTGAACCTAAAAGTCTCACTTGTCAGTTTTTTATGTGCTTTTACTTTTAAGATGCTGTACTGTCCATGTTGATTTGACATTGTTATAACTTTATGTATGTCTTTTAATACTTCAGCATGCCATAATGGTTTGCCTGCACTGTCCACATATCCTCGCCTTACCCAGGTATCCGTATGGAGTCTTAAAGAACTTACTATATAAGCATTGTCTGAAAAGATGTTAGTGGGATTGTAATACTTTAGCACAAACAGTACTGCCTCCAATTCAGCTCTTTGAGCTGACATATGCCCTGGAAACTTGATTAGTTTGGGGGAACCCAGCTGTGGATTTTCCAGAACTACAGCAAATCCTGTCCAGTATTTGCCTTTGTCCCAATATTGTCCTGTATCTACAAAGACGGATGGCTTAAAGTGGTCAAAATCAGATGCCAGAAATTGTATGTCAGGCGCCGTTATTTTCTCTAAGCAGTTATGCTATTTTCCTTCATATCCCATGTGATTTTACAAATAATATTTGTTCCCTGTCTGAATTGTGACAGTTTTCATTCTGAACAGTGCCATCCATTTTGCAAAGACTGTCTGACTAATACCAGCTGTGATTTTATTCATCTCAAAATTGTCTACCAGAGCTTTTACTGCTTGGTGTGGTGTTTAACTGTATTTCCAGGATTATAATACAGATACTCAGTTTGCTTAATACCTCAGTAAATGGCTAATAACTGCTGTATGCAGGGGTGGTGGCCCAATTCCACTGGGGTCATCTTTATACTACAGAAACTAACTGGACGTAATTTTTTTTCCATTCTGTTGTCACCACCATGTGGCCACACCTGTAATAGCACTACAGATAATGTTTCTTCCCTGCTGCTGACTGTAGAACAAATGGCAACTTTGGTGTGGGTGCTATTAATTCTGTAGCTTGTGCTAATTTTACTTTTATTTGAGAAAATGCCTCATCCTCATGGGGTCCCCACTCTAAAATGGTGGAGCTCTTTTGTTCTTGTAACATTTTGTATAGAGGAGCAGCCACGGCCGCATAATCCTCTATAAATTCCCTATTGTAATTCACGATTCCCATGAATTTATGTAGATCTGCTAATAGTCAGTGGTTTTTCCATTTGTAAAATGCCTTGCACATGCATAGGGCAAGGAGACCTTCCTGATGGTTTTATAATAGCACTTAGAAACTTAACTTCTTGAGACATAAACTGATTTTTTTCACGTTTAACCTTAAACCCTGCTTGCTGGAAAGTGTGGAAAACTTTAAGAAGCTGTACATGCTCTTCTACCGTTTCAGACTGAATCAATATGTCATCAATCTAGTGTAACACTGAATTATCCTTTTCCAAATGTTGCAGAATGGATCCTACTGTCTGGTGAAAAATAACTGGACTGTTTTGAAATCCCTGAGGTAATCTTGTCATAACATATTGCTGTTTTGTAAATATAAAGGCAAACCTTGGTCAGTCTTTTTTCCTGAGTGGTACTGCAAAAAAAAAATTGCTAAATCTGTTACTGTAAACTACTTACTTTGTGGTTTTATATGGGCAGCCAACTCTGGAACTCCCGGAATCAAATGTGCTCTAGGAGTTGTGTATTGAATAACCCTCTGTAAATCAATAACAAGACAATAACTACCATCTTTTTCTTGACTGGCCAGATTCGTGAATTTGTGGGACTGTTGCCTTTTTGTATAATTCCTCCCTTTTCCCATTCTGCAGTACATTTTTCCATATGTTCTTCGGCCTCCCTAGGAATGGGATATTGTTTTTGAAATGGTGATATATAATCCTGATCACTACCCACCCCTGCTGGCATTTCTATTTTTCCATAATCACTGGGACCCTTGGTCCACAGGTTTGGAAATTGCTGTTGTAAATGCTGCCACACATCCTTGCTGTCTGTATCCACATATCCTGTAGGCTTGTCAGGTTTTTTCAGGTAGAAAGATTGCACAGGAACCTGCACTTTTTTCTCCCTCTACTTTTTTCCTGTCTCCTATCCACAGAATACTGCTAGGCAAGTCAATTACTATGCCTGAAGGTCCTGGAATGTCTATACCAATAATGGTAGTTGAGCAGGATAGATTCATTAAAAATGCACCCTTACATGTCTGTCGTCCTTGGCTAAATTTTATATCTACATCTTGGCTACTCACTGCATAGCATCCTGTGCCAGTAAATGCGGAAATGCAAACCTTTTTTTATAGGATTCACAAGTAACTGTTTGTTTGTGACGGGTATCGCTCCTTTGTCTGATAAGACATTTTTCCATAGTGACCCCTCTACCCAGATATTAATCACTGATTGTCCATCTCAACCCTTTTTAAAAGTAGTCAGGAAAGATACCAGAGTGGGGGGCACACCCCTATTGTGAGGAGATCCACTCATCCTCCTCCCCTTTATTGTCAAATGCAATATGACACACTGCATGTTCTTGCTTGTCATCTTCCTCTGTGTCTGAGTGATCTACATGTTTAAGTTTTTCAGTCTGTTTTCGTACTTGTTGCCTGCTGTACCAAATGGTTTGGCAAATGGTACAGGTGAGGCTGCTTGAAAGTCTACAGGACATACATCCCCTTTTCCTGTGTATTGATGGCCCTTATAGCTGTCTTTACCAATATCATAAGGTCTCTGTACATAGACCTGTTTTTCTGACTTCCCTTGCAGATCTTTTGGTTCTGTGTTTGGAAGCACACCCTGTTCTTCCTTATTTTTACGCCAAGCTTTGTAATGATCACAATTTTGCTTAACATGCCCTACTTTCTTACAGAAAAAAAAAACATGTTGGTGCCTTTTGTTCATTACCTGTGCCCGATCCTGGTGCTACAAACACAGGAACAGGAACTGGTGGTGCAGACGCAGCTCTACTTGCTGGTGGTTGTTCACACCACCGTTGCCTTCCCCAGTTTTTAACCTCACCATTCACCTCAAATGGCTCACTACCCTCTTCTAATGCAAATATATGGTGTGAGTATAATGTCCCATCATCGGCCAAAGTCCGTCCCTTCATTAATTTACGTACCAAATCAGTGAGGGTATCTGAATTTTCTTCATAAATGCATTTAATATCCCCTGGGACCCCTTTTTCTTGCTCTAAAAAGCAATGTATTAGTTGTTTTTGTATTTCTGTTTTTTTCATGCCCCTATCTGACCTTTGATATATGATCTGAAATGCAAGTCTGAAGTGGTCAGCTTGTTCCTTTAATTTATCTAAGATGGTGATTTTGAAATTATCTAGCAGCTTAGTTGTGAGAGGCTGCCCTTGTGTATATGCCATAAGAACAGCTGTCATACATCCTACTTTACTGTTTAACTGATAAGCATCTTGCTTTAACTGAATGAAAGTTTTGAAACATTCGGAATAAAAATTCAGAAACATCTAAGTAATGCATCTGTCCATACATCAGATCCTGCTGTGTATACTACCATTCTTCAAATGCAGGCATATTGTAAAATAAGCCTTTTTTATTATTCCACTGTGGTAAACTTTGTAATAATTTAGACTGTGTATGTAGATCTGCAGTGGTTCCCTGTTCTATAACTTGTACTGGTTTTGAATTTTGCAATTCTTTCTTAAGTGTGGCAGCTAGAATGGTGTTCTGTAAATTAGTCTCTGTTAGTTTAGTTGATTCTTCCTCCTTATCTTGTAAATGCTTTTTAAGGTCTATAATCTCTTTTTGTAATTCTTTACAGGATGTATGATACCTTTTATTAGAGGCTTCTGTTGACTGTAGGGCCCCTATGCACTTCTGATAGAGTTCTTGTATATCATTTTTGAACTTTTTGAACTCACCTTGTTTGTCTCTTAAGAATTTGTTAATTTCTTCTGTTAAATGATCATGAACCTTGCCCTTGTCCTTCGGGTCACCGGCAGTGGCTGTATTGTACTGGTATAGATAATTTTTAAAGGGTGCAACAAGGTCTATAGAAGATTCTGTCAATAATAGATTTGACTGCTGCTCTAACTCTGAGATTAATACAGTGACAGTACACAATGTTTAATATCTTGATATAATGTAAATGTTTTACCTTTTGCTGGTTCATCATCATTAAAAGGTTTGTCTTTGCAGTCCAACCTTTGAACAATGGCCTGCACTGTATTTTTATGGCATTGCACGCAAAGATCAGTTTCAGATGATTCAAACAATAAATATTTACTATGACATGCCGCATTTTTTTGTTTTAAATGCCAATCAAATGTTACAACCCACTTTCACAATGCTTGAATGTCAACTTGTCCTAATAAGGTTTTGCACTTACTAATGGGTTGAGTATATCAACATTGCATTTTTTCCATTAATTTATCTGGTTGGTCTGAGACATTAAGAGTAAAGCTTTTTTTTTTTTTTTACATTTTTTTACTACAATCCATAATGGCATATACCACTTAGCAAGAGAACAGGTGATCAGGCTGTTGTTGCAGATGGCTGGAAATTTTTCCATAGTCACTCGAGAAGCTGGTGGAAGGAAGCTAGCTGTGGGTGGCTTTGAAACCTTGTTCTTCACCTGACTTAGAGAATTTATGGCACTGCAACCTTCCTGCATGGCAGTCTCTGGATACAGACATCTGAAAACTGTACTGCTGCAAGCAGTATAAAGCTGGAGTGCTCCTATTTCACTCATATACACAAATATTAGTTTCTGCACCTTTACCGGGGTGACCCTATGCAGGCATCACTCCCTCTGTGTTCGAATGCAGGCTAGACTTGCCACTGAAAAATTAATTATGATGGTGTTACATGTGCTTGTTTTACTGGAATGGTACCACTGCTGAAATCAAAGTGTGGTTATAACACAGAGTTTTGCATAACTGCTTTGCAGCACAGTACTTTACATAGTGCAGGGACTAATAAATAATGTATTCTTATAATAAACAAACCATACTACTGTGACAGCTTTTAGCTTAGATGTTAAAGGTTTACTTCACGATCGGTATGAATGGTTATTCTCCTATGCAATACTTCACAACAAGTGTGTTCCTACAAATACCTCTAACACATCTTGATTTTTACAGTCTATTTATACTTTTCTTGGATCCTGTTTTTCTTCTTGGTCTTTCTTTTTGGACTTTGTATGTAAACATCTGCTAGGAAATACTTCTGCTGATGCTTGTGGGAAAGCATGTAATATTTTACTTTTCAGACTTGTTTCTTAAGGAAACGTCTTGTGGGAAAGCACGTACAGATTGTTTTTCTGCTGATCATGTTCATTCATCTGTAAGAAAGCCCATTTGCTGATATTGCCAGAAAACATGTTTTTAAGGAAACATCTTGTGAGAAGGCACATACTGCTGATTTTGTAAAAACATGTTCATTAACAGAAGTCTGTAAGAAAGTATTTGTCAAACTATTCTGCTGACATGAGAAAAGCATGTAATACTTGTTTTCCAGAATTGCTTTTTTAGACTTTTTGCTGAGACTGAAAAAGCATGTTTGTTAATAGATGTTCTTTCATCAAAAGACATGCGTAGTATGGATGCCCATTTTACATTTCTAAACCCTATATCTATATTTGAGCAAACTTTTTATTTAATGTTTTTAATCTGATGTTGTTAGTCTTCATTCCATTCATCACCTATAGGTTTCTGTTCCAAGCCTTTGGAACCGAGTCAGCCTAATACCAAGCTCGCACCAGCCAAAAACTCTCGAGCTACATTTTACCCATCACCCCCATCTCCCTGTTACCTCAGATCTTGTTTGCCGTGTTGCCATAAAGCCGTGTTCAAGCCAGCTCTCAGCTAAGTCCTTAATATTTTTTGATATTTGGGTTTTTCTGAATAGATAAGTGTTATTGGACCACCATCCCAGATCGATAATGGGAGCCACAGGAGACCCTATTGCAGGGTGCCCTTTCCTCCGGGTCCTCCTCAAAACCTCCCACTGAGAAAGGTCCTATGAAGAAATTGTGTAAGAGGAAGCACGTAGACTCCCCTGAGGAGTCCCTCACAGAGGATACAGATTACGATGGGGGGGATTGGTCCCCATGATCACCCCCTGAAGATGTCTCCTTTGGAGACATCCTTGAGATCTTGAAACAGAGGGGTGATTGGAAGCCCAAAAACCCTTCCTCAGAGGAATCCGTTTTTCTGAAAGCTTTTCATGCTTGACCATCTACCACCTGGGTGAATCCACTTGCAGATGAGTTGGTTTAGCTTGTGGTGCAGCATGCCTGGAAGAACTCTGATGCTGTTGAAGCAATCCCCAGGAGACCAGACAAGATCCTGTCTCCCCCTGAGGAACATCCACATTAGTCAAAAGGTTTACCAGTAGATGCTATGGTGGTGGTGGCAGCCACCAAGAAAGAGCTCGCTGTGGAGAGCCATACTGTTCACCCGACTAACAGGGAGTCCCAAATGTTGGACAGACTGGGGAAGCGAGTATTTGCTTCATCGGCCTTTGCTATTCGGTCCTTGAACTACCTGGCACATTTCACCAGACTCCAGATAGACCTCATCTCCGAACTCTCTGCTACTGTATCAGGACAGGTGTCTAACGAGGTTAATGACAAGGTAGCCTCTCAGCTAGCGACCCTGGAATCAATTTCTAATTCATCCATGAGGTTAATTTCACATGGAACTGAAGGGGCAGCTAGAGCTGCTGGTTCAGGCGTAGTTATGAGACGTCATGCCTGGCTGCTCCTGTGGGATTTCACGGATCCTTTTAAGTCTTCCTTCCTTCCTTATCACTCCAGTGGAAGCATCTTCTCTGTTTGGCCCTAAAGTGAAGGACACCCTAGCCAGATGTGAGCAGGACAGTAAGACCCTGTCTGTGGTTGGTGTACATTTCTCCACTCCTCAGCATCCCATTTCCATGAACCAGAAAAGTGGGAAATTGTGGCACAAAAAGTCTCAGGGTCCTTTTTGTGACATACATGATGAGTTCACCCCCAGAGGCAGAGGGGCAACTCTTCTGGAAAACACCACTACAGAGGCAGAGGGGGTCCTCGTAATCAGAGTTCCAGAGATTCTTTCTCTGGACAGCCCTATTAGCACTCCTGAAGAGTGGCCCGATTGCTTTCCTCCTGAAAGTGTCGGGTGATGTCTTTCTCTGCACCCCAATGCCTGGCTATCAGTTACCACTGATTCTTGGGTGCAGAAGATAATATCCAGAGGTTACCAAATCCCATTTGACTCCTACCCAAAACCACCAAAACGAATTCCAGACATTCAACCCAGTCTAAGGGAAGAAGCAGCTCTGCAGATAGAAAAGCTGTACTAGAAAGAGTTATCCAGAAATTCCCACCAGACCAAATCAGATCCAGATTCTACTCAAGGTTCATTTTGGTGCCAAAAAAGACAGGGGACTGGAGACCAATTTTGGACCTCAGATGTTTAAACAAGTTTGTCAGCCAGACAAAAATTCCAGATGGTCACGGTTCAGTCCATTCTCCTCTTTCTGGAGGAAGGCGATTGGATGTGCTTGATAGACCTTCGAGATGCGTATTACCACATCAAGATGGACAAATGCTCCAGAAGGTTCCTTCACTTCTGGCTGGGAGCCAATCATTAGCAATTCCGTGCCCTGCTCTTCGGATTCTGTACTGCCCCCAGAGTGTTCACCAAATGCATGGCAACAGTGACAGCTCACTTGAGACTACAAGGATTCCAGGTGTTTCCATATCTGGCTGATTGGCTCCTCACCGCTCCCACCAAACATCTATTGGTAACAACCTTGCACTACACCCTATCTTTGGTGCATCACTTGGGAATCTGCATAAATTGGGAAAAGTCCAATCTAACTCCAACCCAAACCTTGGAATTTATAGGGGTGACATTCAATATCTGCTCTTGTTTAATCTCTCTCCCAGATCACAGGCTTCAAAGACTAAGGATCCAGCTTCAAGTGATACTCTGCCACGACTTGGTTCCGACTCGACATGTCCTGCAGCTGTTAGGGTCAATGACAGCATCTATATCACTAGTACCTCTAGCAAGGCTTCACATGAGACTATTACAGTGGCTTCTGCTAACCCAATGGTATCCGAAGCAACACCTGTTGCCCTTCCAGATTCGAATTACAAATTGATGCAACCTAGATCTTTCTTGGTTGATGAAGCCAGACACGGAACTTTGGAGCCGATCCTTCCATTCCCCTCAACCTAGTGACATTGTGACCACGGACGCTTCCCTTATAGGGTGGTTGGGGGGGATTTCAGAGAATGACTGTCCAAGGCACATGGTCTGATTTAGAGGCCAACAGTGCTTTTGGTTTTGCAAGCATTTCAGTCTGCCCTTCCTTCAGGAACAATTGCCAGTCGGGCAACATGTCAGTAGTTTGGTACATCAACAAACAAGGAGGAAGCATGTCCTATCCCATATGTTGAGAGGCCATGAGAGTTTGGCAATGGGCGATAGCTTCCAACCGCTTTCTGATAGCAACGCATATCCCGGAGAACTGCAATGTGATCGCAGACAAATTGTGCTGATGCATTCTCTTGCCTCACGAGTGGTCCCTCAACTCCAACTTAAATCGTCAGCCGTTGGGGCCAGCCTTGCTGCGACCTATTTGCCTCCCCGTCCAACCACAAATGCAGCAACTACTTCGCCCTAATTCCCCCGCAGGGGGAGCTCCTGAGGGATCCGCTTATCCACGATTGGCCCACTGGACTGCTTTATGCTTATCCTCCCATTCTTCTGATTCCTGTAGTTCTGAAGAAAGCTCTTCGGTTGAAAAGCAAAATGATCCTCATAACACCATATTGGCCTTGACAGGTGTGGTTCCCCTTTCTCTGGCCTCATCTACTTTGCAGACTGTGGATCCAAGTCCAGGTCTGATTTCTCACCCCCAAGGGTTGAGCCACCCAAACTTGTCCAGTCTCAAGCTCACGGCTTGGCTTCTCCACTTCTGATGATCGCCAGGCATTGTAATCTTTCCTCTCCAGTACGTGACATTATTCTGGCTTTGCATAAACCATCCACCAGAAAACATTATGCTGACAAATGGAAAAGATTTTCTATTTGGTCTAGACAGAGAAAACTAGATCCTTTTTCTGCACCAGTCTCTGCTGTACTCCAGTACCTATCTAACTTCTTTGAGGAGGGTGCTGCAGCATCAACTATTCATGTTCATTTAGCTGTCATTTCGAATTTTCATAATGGTTTTGATGACTCCTCTTTAATCTCTCATCATCTGAGCAAAACCTTTTTGAAAGGAATCTATCATTCAAGACCTCCAGTTAAGCAGCCCACAGAACCCTGGAGTCTCACACTTGTCTTACAATTTTTGACAAGGCTTCCTTTCAAGCCAACAGCCACTTGTGACATCAAGTTTCTATCTTGGAAATCTCTTTTTCTCGTGGCTATTACTTTGGCTAGACGCATTTCTGAGCTCCAAGCACTTTGTACCAAGTGTGATTATTTGATTTTCCACAAGGAAAGAGTATCACTATGGAAAACCGTTCCTTTCTGCCCAAAGTAATCTTTGAGCTCTCTGTTAATCAGACTATTGATTTGCCTGTGTTTTTTTCCAAATTTTTCCAACAAGGGAGAGTATTGTTTACATTTACTGGATGTCCACCGACAATTGAGATTTTACTTTGACAGAACAAAAACAGCCAGGAAATCAGACCAGTTATTTATGTCCTTTTCTGGTCCAAAAATGGGAAAGTCAGTCTCTGTGACCCTATCCAAATGGCTGAGAGACTGTATAATTTTCATTTATAACCAAGAAAGAAAGTCTGTTCCTCCAAACATCAGAGCTCACTCCAGTGAGTATAGTATATATAGTAATGGGGGTGTGGGGGGCACAGCCCCCCACCATTACTATATATACTAACTCCAGGATTGCACTACAATGGGGAAAATGGCATATACCTTTCAACGAAATGAGTTTCAGTCAAGTGAGCTTTCAGTTAAGTGTACTCTGTGAAATGAGTTTCAGTCTAGTGAGCTTTCAATGAAGTGAAGTAGACTCCCATGGATATAAGGTAGCTGGGGACTCTGTCCCATCGGTGATGAATGGAATGAAGTTTAACAACATCAGATAAAGAAGTTATGTCTTATCGTAACGTTCCATCTGTGTTGTTGATCTTCATCCATTCATCACGTTCCACCCCCCCCCCCCCAGAGGCTCCTGGGGGATATTTGGGTCCATTTCCTGGATTAAGGTTTGTGCTTGGAGACAGGCTGTGCTTTACTTATTAGGGCAAACTCGATCTGAGGTAGCTGGGAGAAGGGGATTATGGGTAAAACTTAGTTTGAGAGTTTTTGGCTGGTGCGAGCTTGGTATTAGGCCGACTCGGTTCAGAGGGCTCGGACCAAAACCCATCAATGATGAATGGATGAAGATCAACAACACAGATGGAACATTATGGTAAGACATAACTTCTTTTTTTCAGCGTATTTACAGCAGATTTGATTATAATCTTTTATTCATTGTTCAGCACACTGTAACAGAGGAGAGCTATTCCCAGCCCATTTGATCTGTTTGTGGTGATTGCCAATCTTGGAGCCATCATCCTGGTAGCCATTAAGTCAATTTTTAATGTTACCTAACCCATCCACTGTTGGTGGCATGGGCTTTGTGCCACTATGGAGGGACGACCTCTGCCTCTAATGTGGAGTTATGCCTCATTCTAGACACACTGCCATAGAGGCTTCAGCACCAGCTTGGGCAGACCCATCTGCATCCTTCCCCCTGAGGTCTTTTCTCAGGGGAGTACCAGGTTGCTACAGGGGGAGGAGCCACTACAGCCCTCCATCTCAGATAAGTGTACAGGCAGGCATAGTCTATGCAAATGTACGTGGGTGTGTAACTGTTCAGATACAGCCTATATTAAAGTATTGTGTCAGAGGAATGGTTTTGCAACCAAATCCTATTTGTGACATTTATGTTAATAATAAAAACTACAAAAACATATATACAACCAGCTCATTTTCTAAGCATAAAAATATCCACCTAGGTGGGTATTATTGTGGAATATGGGATCTTTCACAGGCAAGCGAGATTGTCTGCATTCGATGGCAATCCTCCCAGCGTCTCTAGGAAATCCATTATTCCCCAGAAACACCAGCCACTGAGGTATTACTTAACTTTCTTCCTTTTTGTTTCATTTTTAACTGTTATTCAGTTTTATGCAACGGTACTGCCAGGAATGGACTGCACATGTAAATTTAATGTGCGTTTGAGTATTAAAAAAGAAGATAGACAAACACACCCACCCACCAGAAGGAAAGATTCTGCATATGACATTAGTTAGTCTGTACATCTTATGTCTTGGATGTTGGCATTTTCTTTCACTGTAAGAGAGAATTGTTTTCTTCCCAAGTTTTGGAGATTCCACAAGAAGTGAGAAAACTTGATAATCAAAAGTATAAATTGTCAAAATGGAAAATGTTCTGTCATTAGTGTGATGAGCATGACCTCATAACAGTTCAGATTCAGGCTTTCAGAAAGTGTATATTATGTTTCTGAGTTGGAAAATAAAGATGTTTTATGATTTCTACTGGGAGTCTTGCACTACTTTTCTTGTAGTGGAACTTTTTAAGGTAATTATTACTTCACTTAGTATACAAAGGGACCTGGGTATTCTCAGATAGTCACGCTTTAATATCCCCTACAGTTTTTTCTTATTCATCCATTAAGACAACATCATTTGGTCTTATCTGCATGCCTTTCATGTAACTCATCTTTTGGTCTTTAGGCTTACTGTCATATTATTTCTTAAGGAAATTTAATGTCAGTCTTGTATCCCCCTCAGATTTGAAATTTGTTCTTGGATATATGACATGGTCTCTCTCCTTTTGAACCTGTTGACTGGTCTTTTTAAATGTCTTGCACAAAACATTATCCTGCATACTGTCAAATCAGTAAGTAGAGTTTGAGTTTGACTCTTGTGTGCTTTTAGCCTTGCACATCCTTTCAGTAAGATACTGTGGCTCTTTCTATTAAGCATTCAGATATTTGCTTGAATTACAAAAATCCAGTACCAGTTTTATTATCATCATCAAAAAGATGCAGGGAGTAAGTTGTGCACTTGGTGATTCTTAAAGGCAATTGTTTGCATTCATTTCCATAAGCAAATAAACAAGATAATCTGGACAGTTTTTGTCTTTTTTGCAGCTAACAGATTGGGTGCCTGTAAAAGGAAGCAAACATCTTTCATGTAATTTAGTTGTTTGCAATGGATTCTGCTGTGACTTTAAAAATAAGCCTCATCAGAGCTCATTTTACTCAAGCACCTGTGGCTTCCACTACCTTTTACAGTGGAGTCAACTTCACAGCCATTTGTAAATCTTCTTGGACAATGGTTCATGTTTACTCAGCAGTGCAAAGCAAATGTAGCTTGCATAGCTAGAGACATTTTTTTCCTGTGGCATTTGTCTTGATGCTTTTTGAAACCTCTGCCCACCTTTTAGATACATAGCTTTTTATTCTACCAATCCATACAGAGGTTTAGATGGTAAACAGGCAACTTGTTTCAGGGTTCGAAAAAAATCACCATTTATCTTTTAAATACAAGAGATTTTCTTCTCAGTGTTAACACTTCAGGTTCAGTTTCTAGATTTTCCTTGCTAACTTTCAAATTTACTAGGCCAAGGACTGGTCTTTTTCATCAAGGTTTACTGTTCCGTGCTACCAGCTTGATTACTTGGGGCTTTTCTTTAGCTTTTTGACCTTTGGGAAGATGCACTTTATAGCTCTATTCAGTCTTGCCTTCTTAGGAAATCCAACTTTTTATAATGCAACCCTGCTTCTGTTTTAAAATGTTTTACAGAGTTCTTTTTGAGTCTGTTTTCCATCTTTCTTAAAGTTCTTTCCATGGAGAACAGTTTTCCATTTTGGCATCACTTCAGAAAAGAAAATTAAGACATTTCAGGTCCTTTGGTGCTAGGAATCTTGCATTGTGTTCCACAGTGATAGAATAGCTTTAGTTACAAATCCTTCCTTCATGCATAAAGAGATGGTAGGTGCAGTGGCGGCTGGCGACTTCAAATCAAAGGGGGGCTGCAGGAGACAGCTGAATGGGTGGGGTCAATGGGAAGGAGTGCGGCCAACTAGAAAGGGGAGGAGCTATGCTCAAAACAACAAAAACTGTAACTTTGATTAAATACGCCTCCCTGAGTGCCAAACGGTCATTATGAGGCCAATCAAGACGAAATGAAGTGTAGAAGAAAAAAAAATATTTCAATGCATTGGCTGCATGACAGCTTACTTAAGATCTAGATGGAAACAAAAAGGTTGTGAGGCATAAAAAAATAAATTTACTTTTTAAATACATTACTGGAATGCCAGTCAAAATCAAGTATAAGAAAAACAAGCAGCACTCAGCTCAAACCACTTCTCCTTGCACTGTAGTTCTAATTATAATTTATACTCAGCTTTATTAAAGTACCAATTAACATGCTGAAAGTAGCAATTTCTGTGATGCCCCCACTTGTAAAAATGTTTCTTATCCAAAAAAGACCTGCTGCCTGACAACAACTATCCACTTGTTTAATGGGGAAAACATGATCAAAGTAAAAAATGAAAAGCAAACAAGAAACAATATACATTGCTTAAAGGATTACTGCACAGGTTATGGACCACACACGATAGATTGGCCTTCTGTTTAGTTTATAGGTAAAGCCTACAAAGGTGACTGCAAGTCTCCCAACAAATGTAATGAGCTTCTTTAAATAATGTAATCCTGTCCTTTATTACAAATGCTGTCATATGCATTCCAGTACCCAAGGCTTATACGTTATCTAGTTATGTAAGTATTCTCTGCATGGCAACAACAGAAAGGCTTTCAGTGTTGGCAATTCTTTAACTGTATGCTTATTAAACCTTACTTACATCATAACAATCTCAGACAAGCTTACCTGATGGTCATTAAAGCATTGCTACTTAAACACAGAGCAACAGACAATTTTTGAATAATAATCAACAGTATAAAAATATGACAGAAACCAGAACATTCTGCAAAATTAAGGACAGATGAAAAGCCACTGTAGTACTTGTGTCTACCTTGGATGGGGGGTGGGGGTGGGGGGGTACTGTGCACATTTACACTGCATAACTGCTCCTTGCCTTGCTTGGACACATCCAGAGTCACTACATGGGGGAGTGGGGTGCAACAAGTATGCCACAATTTGAAATGTCTCTGGATGACTGTGATGGCCCTGACACATTTGTCATACCGCTCAACCTCAGAGCAAGAAATCTGGACAAAGCCATACATAGAAGTGGGACAAAGGCCCAAAAACAAGGCCAATTTTTAAATATTGCTCTTATAAACTTAGAAAGATAAATATAATAGTAGGTCTTGCATTAGTATAAATTTTCTGAAGGGTATGAAATCTGAAACTCAAATGTCTGTCATTATTTTCTAACTTCATTCTTTAATGATTTGCCACTAATTTGCCAAAAAAACACAGTTTTATGAAAAACGGACTAAAAATGTGATGCAAAAATACAAAATAGCCACACAGTACAGTTGGAAACCTGTCAAAGAAGGGACACTTTTTTAATATTAGTACTGCTGACTTGAGCAGCTGACAAAAATAAAAGAATCTACATGCATTTCTGAAATAAAAGTAATCTATAATTCTATTATTACAGTTATTTATTAATTGTAAACTATCCACGTTTTCTTCCAAAATTGCCATTTCACGGAGGGAGTATTGGGGGAAGAGCAACATTTTGAGCCAAAATCGGGGACATTTGAGAGGTTTGGATATGCCTAATTCTTTAAAGCAATTTATTTGCACGTACCTCTCAACCTGTTAATGCAGGAAATCTGGACAAGGCCAAATATATTGGGGGGACATATAAACAGTACCAAAAATTGTTCTTGTATAAGCTGAGATAGTTGATAGAATAACAGGTTTTGCTTTAGCATGCATTTTTCTGAAGGTTATGAAGTCTGAAACTCAGTGTCTGTTATTATTTAGTGACTTAATTCCTAAATGATTTGCCAGAAAACCACAAATTTTATGAGGAACAAACCAAAAATAAAAAAAATAAAAATATTCATTCTGCAAAAATCTGGACATTTGAGAGGTATAGTTCAGCGGGGACTGTCATTGAGTTTGCTGCCCTTCCCCCCTCACAAAATCGAGCATCCCCCCTGCAGCCATTCCAGTGAACCATTACTTGGGTATTTCACCCCATTTACCATAAACACTAATGTGCATACTGCTTTACGTCTGCGATGATTTGGACTTCATTTGAAAGTTTTATTTTGCATTTTACAGCACAAACACTAACAGATATCTGCTAAACAAAGCAATGCAGTCTCACAATGAGAACAGACTTAGCATTGAAATTTCTCTGCCCTTGAAACAGCATTGAAACTCACATTCAAAGAAAATACATTTTGCCAGTGGCAGATAAAGATTAACTTTGGGCTGTTTTCAAATGCTCTTTGATACACCTTCCTGATTGTATTAAATTATATTCCTTTTTTTTAGAGGGCGTTTTAAATTTATTGTTTTGAACATTTTTCCAGTAAACAATGAAACAAAATGCATGCACCAGTAATGACAAAACTGCTCAATTCAGAACATTTCCATCATAAACGTCTACTCAGACTTCTACAGTCCACCATTATCAGTAAATATGCGCAATCTCTGAAGAAGTAAAAGTCATTTAAATAATTCCACATTAAAGAGATCTGTAACTAATGAAGAGGTTGCTGCTAGCAAACAACTTTATATTTCATTGTTTCATCTACAAATAAAGTGCCTGTTGCCCTTGAGGAATAAATTGCCTATGTTACACTAAAAAAATTATAATCTAGTAATATTGCAATAGGGAATGGATGGCAAACTGATAACAGGTTCATATTTACTAGGTATCTTCACCAAAAATTGGCCTGTCCTCATCAATTAAGATCCACGCCTCTGCCATTTCAGCACATTACAACAGGATCCTCCTTTATTCTCTAATCCCTTGCTAAAGCAGTACCTCAGAGGGGCTAAAAACATAAGACCACCCCGGAGAGCACCAACACCAACTTGGGAACAGTTTTCCTTTACCTATCTAAAGCATTTGACATGGTCCCACACAAACAACTTATTTCTGTCCTCAATAACCTATCCTTCTCACAATCAGTCACCAACTGGTTTCAGAGTTACCTGTCTGACCGCCAACAATCCGTTGTATGGCAGAATGACATATCTCCCCAACTACCTGTCTCCATAGGGGTTCCCCAAGGATCCATCCTTGGACCCCTACTTTTCTCTGTTTACACCAATAATCTAGCCTCTGCCACCAAACATGGCACACTCATCCAATACGCAGATGACTCAACCATCATCTGCTCAGCCCATTCCCTACCCAAACTGCAAAAAGTCACACAGGAAGCCTTTTCCTCTGTTGAAACATGGCTATCCGATGCCCAATTAATACTCAACCCAAACAAAACTAAGCTACTCATCTTCCAACCCACCAAACATACTCAAAACAACTCTCACTTTAACATCACAGCAAAAGACAACACCACTATATACCCAACTGAACACACCAAATTGCTAGGAGTGGAAATAGACAATAAACTAAAATTTGACATTCACATATCCATGACCATAAAAAGTCCACAAAACTAGGAGCATTATACAGAAATAAACAATTTCTCACCAAAGCAGCAAAGATTTCAATAGCAAATTCCCACCTTATCTCCACCTTACTTTATGCCTCTCCAGTATATACCAACCTAAGGCAATGTGATCTAAACAAGCTAGAGACCTGCTACAACAAAATCGCCAAATTCGCCACAGGGGCATCCTACCGTAGTCACCACTGTCTCTCACTTGCTGAACTGGGCTGGCTTGAACTCCCTCACCTCCTTCAGTGGTATCAACTCTCACTCGCCCACAAACTAGTAAACCATCCACTAAATGTCCCATCCCTCCAGAATCTACTCCAACCCTATCGCACCACCAGACCACTAAGATCCAGCAACAAAAATCACTTGCAGATCACTAAAGCCAATAACTCTGCTGGTGAAGCACTATTCTCTTGCGCCATAGCCAAATTATGGAACTCACTCCCACCCACAATTACCTCCGTACCATCATGCACCAACTTCAAAACTTTATTAAAAACGCACCTAAAAACATGCTGGCTATGCCCTTGCAACTCCCACTCTAATATCACCCACTCCATCCAACTACTACCTTTCATTCACCTCCACTAACTACCTTGATGATAGCAAGCTCAGATGCTCCATAAGCCTAGTACTTATTATACAGCAGGAACTTCTCATTGTTACATTTGTTAATGCCTGTTATGTACTTCACAGATAAAGATTCTAGTTGTCTACTGATGTACTATGTTCTTCATCTGTAAATATGTTGTAAGTAATTTCTATGTTAAATTGTTAATCGCTATGTAATCCAATGTAACTACTGTCTGTTTATTTTACTGTGGAACTTTTCTCCCTGGGCCTCCGCTGAAAATGGACCCACGTCCAGTCGGACACTCCCGGTCAACAAATTTAAATAAATAAATAAAATAAATAAAAAGGACTGCAGCATCCACCCCCCTTTGCAAGACAGTGCAGTATCAGCAATGCATCTACCTACTGTGGGATTAGAACCCACAGCCTTGCATCAAAAGCAAGTACACTACCTGTTGTGCTATTAACAATGCAAGCAGCCTCGGCATAAGCAGCACTAAACTTTTGCTCCCCTGCAGCTCTCAGCTCCTTGTAAAATCTACTTATCACTCAGCTGTATCTTTGAACTTTGCAGCACAAGAAATCTGGAAAAATGCAAAATTTCTTGGGGGAGGGGACAAAACCCCCCAAAACCAGGGGCACATTTTGAACATTGTTTGTATAATGTTGGAAAGTTGCTAGAATAAAATGCTGTGTTACCACCATACATTTCACTGCCAAGTTTGAACCCAGGACCCTGTGCAAAACAGTCAGAGCAACATACCACTATGCCAAATCAGCTGTTTTGTGAAAGAGATTAAGACTGAAACTTAAATGGCTACAATTTAGTGAATACTTCTCACCATAGCTGTCAACCTCTTAGCACAAAATACCTGAACAAAGCCAATAATGGGAGAATACAACCTCCAAACATATTCAGTGAATTCATTTCTCACCATAGCTCTCAACCTCTTAGCAAAAAACACCTGGACAAAGCCAGTAATGGGGGAGTACAGCCCCAAACATATTCAGTGAATTCAGTTCTTACCATAGCTCTCAACCTTAGCACAAAAAACCTGGACGAAGCGAATAATGGGGGAATACAGTCCCAAATATCCATCTTATAAACTTAGAAAATTGCTAGAATAAAAGGTTTTGTGTTACCATATATATTCTGAAGACTATGAAGTCTAAAATTCAAATGCTTCTCATTTTTATTTATTTAACATTTGTTAGCCAGGAAAGTCTGACTTGGAACAAAACCCAATTTTCAGCAGAGACCCAGGGAGAAACACTCCAGACACATGTCTTTGTGAGATGGGAGGACACCGGAGCACCCAGAGGAAACCCACACAAACACAGGGAGGACATGCAGATTCCACACACAAGGCACCCCAGCCAAGAATCAAACCAGAGAACCTGTAGCTGTCAGGCAACAAAGCTACTACTGCACTACTGACTGTGTAAAGGCACAAAAATACAGAAACTACAGATTTTATGAGGAACAGAACAGTACAAATATGAGGCAAAAATCTGAACGTTTTTTACAAATGGTGGTGGTTAGGGAATTCAGGCTCTTGCCACCTGGGCCCAAGGTACAGGGTTCAAGCCTGCGGTATTCTCTACCCACCACCATATAGCAACTGGGGCATTGTTACACACACACACACACACACACACACACACACACACACACACACCCTCTGAGCCCAAATATTCCTTAGTGAGTTCCATACCTTAAAGTCCGTAAACAACGAGAGCAAGTCCTTCCCCTTATGTCTGTAACATCCATTCAAAAGCCCGCAATGAAAGCAAGTCCTTCCCGCGAGAGCAGAGCAAGCTGGGTGCTACCCCTTCCAGTCTATGGAGTTGTAACTGCATAGACTTCTGAGATATTTGCTTCTGAATGCTGACTTCCTAATCTGGACTGCTGGTGAGACAGTCTGGATTCTGTGCGCATGCTCCAGACTGGTTCACCAGCAGTCCAGTCCGGAAATGCCACGAGTACGCAATGTTCCGAGACTTGCATTTGTTTTTCTTTTTTCTTTTCTTTTTTGTTTTATAGCTGGAGGAGGGCAGCAGTCCTGCAGCCCAATAGCACAAGCTGCCCCTGGGCAAGTGTTATCTTCAGTCAAATTGTACACATAACTAATGTAAATAAATGTATTTTGAGGAATCTAGAAAGCATCTGTTTCCATGTATTTCAAGCAATATGGACTTAAAAAGTCAGATCAACCTGACTTATAGTGACTGTGCTCTTGAGGAAGGATGTACTTCTAAGTCACTCTTTTGGTTAAAGTTTAAATAGTGGTAGAAAATAAATCAGGCAGTAGAGTGGTGTGTGACTTGTCTTAAAAGTACAAGGTAATTGTGTGACTCAACCTGAGAAGAACAGATGAAGAGCAAAGGCTTGAATCTTGAGATTTTAGTCAAATGGACATGCATGAGGCAGTGATGGTTGAAGTGGAGAAGACAGCTTTCTATTGAAATGTCAGCACTCAAAATGCCGAAAAAAAAATAAAAACACAGGAGAAGAGCGAATCTCTAAAACCATTCTCCTTAAAACTGTTTTTTATGAGGGGGCAGGCTCCCCCTGTAACCTCCCATTTGGGGGAAAGCCCCCCAAACTTATATATACCAACTCTGAGGTTTCCATACATCGGAAGAAAAGGAATATTCCAATAACAGCTTCTTGGACTTAGAAGATGAATCATTTGGCCATTCAGTCTCCATGTCTTGGGACTCGCTGTAGCAGGTCCCAACATATCAGATGGTTAATGGAGAGGACTTGTCAAAGTGAAAGTTATTGGACTATATTGCTGAGATGAAGGTGCAAGTGTCAGCTATGTGCTATGAACTTGTGTGCAGATGCCACTGAGAAGTTATGAAAGAAGCACACTGATTTGAAAAGGAAAGGAAAGTATGATCTCGCATTGAATGAGGTAGAGATTTTGAAAGAGAAGCAGGTAGTTATCAAGACTGAGCATGCAGAAAGAACTTATGTTATTTGAGAGAACAGAAAGAATGAGTTGTTTGTCTTTTCGGCTTTTCCCGGTTAGGGGTCGCCACAGCGGAACTCCGGTCCGCTAATGATTGGCAGTCGATTTTTATGGTGTCAAGTTGCCAGCCCAATGCCCAGCCTTCAGCAAAGGCACGCCCATTCACGCATGTCTTTTGGAGGCCACGCGACCACAGGGAGGACATGCAGACTCCACATAGAAGGCACTCCAGCCGATAATCGAACAGGAGAACCTCTTGCTGTGAGGCAACAACGCTACCGCTGTACCACCACTGCGTGAAACAGAAAGAATGAGTATGCTTCATGTATTCAAGATAAATTATCAGAATGCAGCTTGCAATATGTGCAGGAATGCTGGAGGAAAGAATGGAAGACAAACTGAAGTAACCAGTTTCATCTAACAACTTTCCTCTTATTAAAAATGAGGACTAATAAAAATGTTGCTGTATAATAAAAGCTTGATGTTAAGTTGTCCATCTCGCCTTCATTCTTGCTGGATGGGTTCAGAGCCGATCCTCGGTCCGACTCGGCCAATACTAAAACTCGAGAGCTAATTCCACCGGCTCGAGGCTCCCCTATATCCCACAATGCTAGGCGGTAACTACTCAGATCTCATTTGCCGCTATAGCCGACGAGGTGCTTTTCTACCGGCTCAGGCAGGTGAGTGAGAGTTTTTACCATAATAGGTATTTCTTAACCCCCTATTATTTCATACCATAACCTTTTTAGTTTAATTAATATTTAGATAAATCGGCCCCTGTTTTTCGGGTCTATATTCCCTTCCTTTTCTTCCCTTAACTTGTAGGCCTTCGGCCCCTCCCTTCCCCCAGTCCTTTAGTGTGACTAAATTAGTAGTTTTTGTTAAGGGCTTGTATGTGTGTTTGTGGCTTTGTGTTAGCCTTAATAATTTAATAATTTTCTTCGGTAGAGGGTGTGTCTGTAGCGTGTTTGTGTTGTTGTCAGGCACTCCTTTCACTATGTCAAAAGACGCTAAGGTCTCAGGCTTCAAGAAGTGTGACTCGTGCTGTCAGAAAATGTCTCTGACAGACGGTCACACTTCTTGTGTGTATTGCCTGGGACCTTTGCACCTACAGGACTCTTGTGCTGTTTGTCATGGGTTTAGCCCTAGAGTCCTGCAGGAACGCAAGAATAAATTAATCTTGCGGAGCTTATTAAAGCCTGAAGGCCTCCCGACTCAGTCTGTGTCGGGGAAGCCTTCTAAAACTTCCAAACAGTCGGCTCCAGTTTCTGAGTCGACTGCTGGAAAGGTTAAGTCGGCTTCGACATCGGCTCCGGCCGGAACCGATGTTTCCAAGCCTCATACTGTTACCTCGGCTCCGGCTGGAGCCGAGGCTGATAAAACTCTGTTGGCTCCGATACTCTTATCGGAGCCACAGTCTAGGAAGAGATCTAGATCCCCCTTTATCAGCTCCGTGCATTCAGCGCCAGGATCCCCTCTTCTTTCTGAACGGAGCCATAAAACTCATTCCTCACGGTCTTCCAGGTTATCTGACCACGATTTGCAAAGGGTAGTGAGTAGACTTCTCAAGTCCGAGGCACTGGCCCAAATGCTGCATAGCCCGACTCAGCAGTCAGTGGCTATTTCCGTTCCCCAATACATTCCTCCTCCGACTCCTTTGAGTTCGGAGCCAGGGCTTGTCGGAGCCATGACTGTCGGTGCGTCGGATCCGATACCTTCCCTTTCGGCTCCGTCATCTGCTCCGATCTTCTCCTTGGAGGGATCTCGGCGCAGAGCTTCCCTCGTCTGCTCCGAGGGGGCGAGTGGCATCGGACCCTTGTCCGACCCCACTCTCCCTCTCGGGGCTTCGGCGCTGGTGAGTTCAGCTCCGACATCGGCTTCGGAGCCGTCCCTGTCGGTGCCGGGGGAGGTCCTTGTCTCTTCGGAGCGGGGGCCTCTGGCCTTGACTGACAGGGGTGCCTTCGAGGTCATGCGGAGCGTGCTAGAACCAGGTTCTGCCCCATAGTCGGCTCCTTCAGCCCCCCCATCTACAGTGCCTGCGGTGATTTCTACTCACCCCCTTGCCTTAGACCGCAGAGAGCTAACTCCTCAAGTTTCCCCATTGGGAATTTCCTCCTCTTCCGAGGCCTCTCCTGACCCGGTAGGAGATCCCCCTAGGAAGAGGCAGTGCAAGAGGAAGCACATTGACTCCCCTGAGTCTATCACCTCTGACACTGACTTAGAGGAATCTGAAGGTTCCCCTCGATCCCCCTCTGAGGATGTCTCCTTTGCTGACATCCTTGAGATCCTCAAACAGAGGGGGAACTGGCCAGCCCTTAACCCTTCGGAGGATGAGTCAGTGTATCTTGAGGCGTTTGGCTCTCGCCCTTCTACCTCCTGGGTGTCCCCTCCCTTTGACCCCCTTATGGAAGTGGTGGCAAGGAAGGCTTGGATGGCTCCTGATTCAGTGGAACCCATCCCGAGGAGACCATCTAAATTTATTACTGCCCCTAGAGATAAGATTTTTTATCCAAAGGTGTCCCTGTTGATGCCATGGTGGTGGCTGCGGCCACTAAGAAGGAGTTAGCTGATCCTTCGGTTCCTGTCCATCCTCCTAATAAGGAATCTAGGACCATGGACAGGTACGGCAAGCGGATTTTCTCATCAGTGACCTTTTCAATGCGTTCGCTGAATTACTTATGCCACTTCACTCGTCTCCAGAGAGATTTACTCAAGGATATGGGTGAACTGATAAAGGATCCTACAGCTGAGGGGTTCAAAGACACAATGAACTCCCAGTTGGCAACCCTGAATTCCATCGTTAACTCCTCCATGCGGCTGGTCTCATATGCTGCAGATGGGGCGAGTAGAGCCGCAGGCACAGGTGTTGCCTTACGACGTCACGCCTGGATGCGGCTATGCAACTTTGCAGACCCTTTCAAGGCGTCCTTCACCAATTCTCCCTTTGATGGATCATCCTTGTTTGGTCCACAGGTGAAGGATACATTGACCAGGTGCGAGGTAGAAGGTAAGACTCTCTCTGCCGTAGGAGTCCATTTTTCTACCCCTTCTAGACCCTATCCCAAAGGTCAGAGGGGGAGGAAAGATGTGGTTCCGAAAACAATCCCAGGGAGTCTCATCTGACGCACAAGGTCGATTCCCCTCTAGAGGCAGAGGGGGGAATAATAATAGACGCCACCCTAGAGGCAGAGGAGGTCCGCAAAACCAGGGTAGCAGAGAAATGTTCTCTGACAAACCCTTTCAGCATCCCTGAGGGGCTGCCCGGCTGTCCACCTTCGGAAGCAGTCGGGGGAAGGTTATCCCTGTACCCAAAAGCCTGGCTTTCCCTTACACAAGACAAATGGGTACAGTCGATCATATCCGAGGGTTACAAAATTCCCTTTATTCACATCCCATCCCAACCCAAAAGATCCCTTCCAGACATTCCACCCGGTCTAAGGGAACAAGCAGCATTAGAAATTTCAAAGCTGCTATCAAAAAGAGCTATCCAATCAGTCCCAGCAGACCAGCAAGGATCCGGAATCTACTCCAAATTCTTTTTGGTACCAAAAAAAACAGGGGACTGGAGACCCATACTGGATCTCAGCTACTTAAACAAGTATATCGGGAAAACAAAATTCCGGATGGTCACGCTTCAGTCCATTCTACCCTTCTTGGGTCAGGACAGTTGGATGTGCTCGATAGATCTTCAGGACGCGTACTACCACATCAAGATGAACAGACGCTCCAGGAGATATTGCTGGGAGCCAGTCACTACCAGTTCAGGGCCCTGCCCTTTGGTCTCACTACAGCCCCCCGTGTGTTTACCAAATGCATGGCAGTGGTCGCGGCTCACTTGAGACGTCAAGGATTCCAGGTGTTTCCATATTTAGACGACTAGCTCCTTACCGCCACCACCAGACATCAGCTTCTTCTATCCAGGGACTTCACCATCCAATCTTGCCACGCTCTAGGCATTTCGATAAATTTCGAAAAATCTGCCTTGTCGCCTTGTCAATCTATTACCTTTATAGGCGCCACCTTAAACACACTCAATCTTTCAGCCAGACTCACAGAGCAGAGAGTGTCAGATATTCAAAGACAAGTTTACCTTCTCTTACAATGCAACAAAGTCAAAGCCAGATTAGTTTTGAAGGTGTTAGGACTCATGGCAGCAGCTATTCCCTTCTCCCTTGGCTCGCTTTCACATGAGGATCCTCCAATGGATGCTGTTTACTCAATGGTCCTTTCAACAGCTCCCGATGTCCCATACCATTTTGATAACTCAATCATGCAAGAATCAACTGTCTTGGTGGATCACATCACCTCAACTTCTCCGAGGAAGACCCTTCACACTCCCCCCCCAGTCGCCACGTTGACAACAGATGCCTCCCTGATCGGGTGGGGGGGGGGCATTATCAGGGCAGGACAGTCCAAGGCACGTGGCAACCTTTCGAGTGCCACTTGCACATAAATGTCTTAGAGACGAGAGCAGTGCTTTTAGCGTTGCAAGCCCTTCACGACTCTCTTCCCACTGGGACTATTGCAATTCAAACGGACAACATGTCCTTAGTGTGGTACATCAACAAACAAGGTGGAACCAGATCATACCCCTTATGTCGAGAGGCACTCAGACTTTGGCAATGGGCGATCACTTCTCAGCGTTTTCTGATAGCAACGCACATTCCCGGGAAATCCAACGTTATTGCAGACAAATTGAGCAGGGCAATTCTCATGCCCCACGAGTGGTCTCTAAAGAAATCAGTTCTAGAAGAAGTATTCCTAAGATGGGGCGAGCCTTGCTGCGATCTTTTTGCTACTCCCCAAAACAGCAAGTGTCACGACTTCTTCACTCTCTTCCCGTTACCAGGCCATCCCAAAAGAAACGCTCTAGTTCACGATTGGCCCCGGGGACTTCTGTATGCCTTTCCCCCCTTTCCACTGATATCTCAACTAATTCAGAAAGCCATCGCCTTGAGAGTGACAATGATCCTCATTGCCCCTTACTGGCCTCGACAGATATGGTTTCCGTTTCTTCATCGTTACCTTTTGGAGCAGCCTTGGCATCTGGACCCAGTACCAGATCTGATAACCCACCAGTCGGGTCAGCTGCACCAATCTCTGCTTTCTCTAAACCTCACAGCGTGGTTTCTCCGATTCCAACCTTAGCCAGGCTTCCCTCAATATCTCGCTTGGTCCGAGATATCTTGATAGCCTCTCATAAATCTTCTACCCGGAAGATTTATAGTAGCAAATGGAAACGCTTCTCCTTTTGGGCAACGTCAAAAAACATAGATCCCTTTACAGCACCTATCCAGTCTATTCTAGATTTTCTAGCAGAACTCTTTCATTTAGGATCATCCGCATCTACCATTAGAGTTCAATTGGCTGCCATATCTAATTTTCATGTTGGTGTTTCGGAGTCTAGCATCATGGCTCACAAACTCTGTAAAGCCTTTTTAAGGGGCGTATTTCTTCTCAAACCTCCAATCAAAGATCCTCCGCCTCAATGGGATTTGAACTTGGTTCTGGCATCCTTAATCCTTCCCCCCTTCAAACTGGCAGCTTCATGTTCTCTGAAGTTGCTTTCTTGGAAGACACTTTTTCTAGTAGCTATAACTTCAGCGAGAAGGGTATCTGAACTCCATGCTCTGTGCAGTCGTCCTCCTTACTTAGTGTTTCAAAAAGATAGGGTATCCCTCCGTACTAATCCATCCTTTTTGCCCAAAGTTTCCTCTCAAGTAAACCTAAACCAAATTATTGATCTCCCCGTCTTTTTCCCTAACTATTCAAACAGGTCGGAACAAAAGCTACATTTTTTGGATGTTCATCGCCAACTTAGATATTACTTAGATAGGACTAAACAATTCAGGAAATCTAATCAATTGTTTCTGTCATATGCGGAAGGAAAATTGGGCCTTCCTGTTACTAAAGTATCCCTCTCTAGATGGCTCACCTCTACAGTTACCTTCATCTATGAGATAAGACATCAAAAACTACCCTCAAAGCCTAGAGCTCATTCAACTAGGGCATTAGCTACATCCGTAGCTTTTCAGGATAGGCTGCCAATAGATTCCATTTGTGCAGCAGCCACCTGGGCTTCTCCTCATACATTCATTTCACATTACAAATTGGACATGGTTTCCAGAAGCCGTGCCAATTTTGGTTCCACTGTTCTCAAGAGTCTGTTCCGATAAGCCACCCGGGATAAGGTGCTAGGGGCACGGTCCCATCCAGCAAGAATGAAGGCGAGATGGACAACTTAACATTAAGAAGTTATGTACCTACCATAACGTTCCATGTTAGTTGTCTTCTTCTCGCCTTCTTTCTTGCGTCCCACCCTCCTTCTCCCAAGCCTGGACAGACCGACAGGAATTCAGTTTGTGCTCGTCATTCCCACACGTTCTTCCACCTCCTTTTCTCCTTTTTTAGGTCTGCGATAGCTTTCACGCAGGTTGTTTTGAGGTGGGTTTCCCTACTCCATTCTATGGAGACTAGGGTTGCTTGGTATAGCTGTCAAACGAGATCTGAGTAGTTACCGCCTAGCATTGTAGGATATAGGGGAGCCTCGAGCCGGTGGAATTAGCTCTTGAGCTTTAGTATTGGCCGAGTCGGAGCCGAGGATCGGCTCCGAACCCATCCAGCAAGAAAGAAGGCGAGAAGAAGACAACTAACATGGAATGTTATGGTAGGTACATAACTTTTTATTTTCCTCTCTGAAAACATTTTGATATTACTTGAGTGGTGGGGGCAACCTCTACACGCTTGAGAAATGAGTAGAGTATCAATGTAATCTGATTGAGACAGGTGGGTGAAAGGGATAGGGAACTTCCTTATGTCTTATTAGTTGATTGATTTGAGGCCATAAAACAGGTTGATGTAGTGCATTTAGTGTTTGTAAATTGTACTAAAATACCAGATTATAGATTTTGTCTACTAAAACCTGAAATGTATGATGATAAAGTCATTATTACTGGGAGGTGTTGGAAGATTTTTAAAGCCTATTGCAACACCTAATGCTTGAAGATGTCTTAGGATAAATGTACAAGCAAGGAATGTTTGTAAAGCTGAGTAACTGTCCAGTGCTATATCAAATGTTGTTCTTTCAAAAAATGTGTTTCGATCTTTATATAGCTAGTTCTGCAAGTTGTTCTGTCTTGTCTGGACTGGAAAGTATGTGTCTGTGATGTTAAAAAGAAGCAGAGCATGCCAAACAGAAAGCTGTGAAAAGTATTACTTTATTGCCTTTTTATATTTTGAATACTGTGATTTGTTTTTTTTACCTTGTGTTTTACTTGTATTCTGCTTTTAACTGCATATTAAAACTTCAAAAGAGACCACAGCTCTGTCTCTTGTGAGACAGGCAGAAATTAGAACTGATCAATTAAGGACTCATACATAAGATAGAGGAGGTCACTTATGGTTATTCATTTGTGAACTGAGGGGTGGAGCTAGGAACTCCACCTTCTATTTATGGGGTAAAATAAAACATTCAGAGGTTTACTAGAAAAGCTCACTAGACTCTGCTGCACTTTGTTGTGAAGGAAATGTTAGTTTGCTTTTTATTGCTGTGTTTTGTATTACTTTATTGCCTTTTTCTATTTTGTATATGGTGATTTGTTTTCTTTACACTGTGTTTTACTTGTATTCTGCTTTTTTTAACTGCATACTAAAACTTGAAAAGAGACAACAGCTCCATCTCTTGTGAGTCAGACAGATTTTTTTCCCACCTGGTTACTGTTGTGTTCTTAAACACCATTGTCTTTCTAGTTACCTGTCTCTAATGATAATTTGACCATATATCTCATTTCCTCTCTGCTTTCACTGGCTTGTATGAGTAAACACAAAATTATTATTTTGTGAAATCACTCTCCAACTATTTAAATTTATTGGCCATCCTACTGTATTCTATAGTACCAGAATACAAAAGTGACCACCCTCTTTCAGTCTGTCTTGCTGTTTTAAAAATAGTGACTCTCCACTAAAACTTAACTTTTTAGACAGGTAAAACTTAAGTTACCTACTTTTACATCTAACTTATCTAGTGTACACTGCAGTGTTTAGGATAAACCATTTTTTTTCTTCTTACCTTTAAACATCCCTGTGCTTGCTCTATTACCTGCTGGAAAGCAATAGGAAGCCTTAAACTGATACAAGCACTCAACTCTTTTTATTAATAAGGAGAACTTAATTGTAGGCACTAAACAGCCTATAATTGCAAAGTACCTTGCTAAGGCAAGGGAAAACAGCTCCTGTACTTTACAAAAAAAGCACCAAACCAGGTGTGTTCAAGGGTCAGCTTCCTGTGATTTCTCTTGTCCACCTGGTGAATCTGGGCATACTGGGGCAATGCAGCAATTGCCTCATGTACACAGACAACCCTCTCCTCCTACCACCCAACACTACAACCTGTGAGAGATGCACTTACATAGTCAAACTGGAAGCAAAGCTCTCTCCACCCAAGATTGTGCTAGACAGTCAAGAGGAGAAGGTTAACACCCACATTATACCTCAAGCAACACATAGCCCTTTTAAACCCACACCACCAACACCCACACATAGCAACATTAAATCCACATTTGCGGAGGACCTTAACTGTAAACTGCCCAAGAAACAAGGACCTCCGAAGCTGAAATGCAAACAAACACCAATCACAACCAAAGTGCCACCGAGCAACAGCCCCTAAGGCAAGACAACGTACCTAACACTTTAGTTATAGGTGACTCTATAGTCAGGCACACTGATGTCCCACTCACCAGGCTGAACAAGGAGAAAATTACAGTCAGCTGACTGTCGGGTGTCAGGATCTGCCACATAACACATGCACTCAAGTCACTCCACAACAAGTACAAATATGACTCTGTCATTGTCCATGTTGGAGTGAATGACTGGAGACGTACCTCCCTGGACTACATGAAAAGAGACATGGAAGAGCTCTCGGATCATGTGACCCAGGCAGGTATGACCCTAGCCCTGAGTAGCATTCTGCCTTCGCCCAGAATGATGCCACAATATAAGGACAAAATGATTGACTTTAACAGTTGGCTAAGCTTCTGATGTCATTCAAAGGGGATCCAGTATCTGTCTGCCTGGAACGACATGATTGACAGACCACAATGCTTTGCCAGAGATGGTCTGCACCTGTTGCCCCTGGGATTCAGGTTACTGGCTAAGGCTCTTGCCACACCTATAGTGCCTTTTTTAGGCAAAGTTCAAAGGACAAAACCACCACCGTAACAGGTACAAGCATGCAAATTTTGAAGGTAATGCTACTCAGTGCTATAAGTCTAAACCTCAAAATGCACTCTCTCGAGGTACTCCTATGGAGAACTTCAATATCTGTGCAGTAACTGAGACCTGGTTCAAGGCTCCAGAGAGCACCCCTGCAATACCAGGCTATGACTCTTACCACACTTTTTGGCCACCAAACCAGGACCGAAACACTAAAGGTGGAGGAGTGTCCATATTCACCAAGGATATTCACACCACCAGGCTAGTTGCCCAGCACAATGCATCTGAAATTCTCCAGGTGCAACTAACACTAGGTAAGACTGCAATCCAAACTGTAGCTTGCTACAGATCGCCCACCATGCCCCAGGATTCTCACTACACCTTTCTAAACATACTGGAAAATTCAGATACAACCAAACACCCTAATACTGGGTGATTTCAACTAACCTGCCATTAGCTGGGAAAACTACTCGTGTACCAACACCTTTGCCCAACGGTTCTTGGAATTCATAAATTCCAATGCCCTGGATCAACTAATCCATAGTCCCACCAGGGGCTCCAATATCCTAGACCTGGTCATTACCAACATAGGAAATCGATGCTCCACACGTATGGTCACTCCCTCATTGGTCAGGTCTGACCATAAGCTAATCACCCTTAACATCCACATCCCCCCCCCCCCCCCCCGTAAGGAAACCTCCATAAAAAACTTCTCCAAAGCCAACTTCATGTTACTCAAATTCAGAAGTGACAAACTTCATGACACCCATGCAGACAGGAACTGAAAGTTCGACTGCTGAATCCTACACTAAGACATTGTACGAGCACATCCACGCATGCATGAATCGTGCCATCCCAAATAGAACCAAGATGCTGTCCTCCAAAAAAGGAAGCCAATCTGGTGGTCCCCTGCCATAAACAAACTTTACAACAAAAGGAAAGAACTGTTGCAGAAAAAAGGAAAATCACAGGATGCAAAAAACTCCCTTACCAGCCTCAGTAAGAAGCTGAGATCCTTCATAAAATCCTCCAAAGCTAGTTATGAAAATAAAATTGCCAAAGATTCTAAAGACAACCACAAGGAATTCTATAACTATGTCAAGAATCTAAATGGGAATGCTCAGGTCTGCTCTGAGCTACAGCAGAATGGCATTAAATATGCTGATCCCAAGGATATTGCCAATTTCCTGGCTGATCAATTCATTGCCAGCTTCACTCCCCTCTCACCCCCTAAACGGCCCATCTCAATACCAGAAAATTGCCAAATTCTGGTAATAACGGCCACACAGGTAAAAAACGCACTCTCCAAAGCTAAGAATACAGCATCCATGGGACCAGATGACATCTTGGGCTGTGTATTATATGAACTAATGAACTGGTGCCTCACCTAAGTGTCATGTTTAATCATAGCCTCACCTCAGGCTTCATGCCCACTGAGTCGCTCACAGCTACAGTTATCCCACTCCACAAGGGGGATCCACCTTGGATCCCGGGAACTACTGTCCCATCAGTCTGATGAGCCTGATCTGCAAGGCCATGGAATGTATTACCATGGAACTTATAAACAAAGACATTGGCAACCATCAAACACTGGACCCCACACAGTTTGGTTTTGTGAAGGGGGCCGATCTTGTCTCCTGAACCTGATTGACTTCTTCGAATCAGTCTGCAGAGCCATGGATGAGGGTAAGGCAGTCCACACAGCCTATCTGGACCTCCCCAAGACCTTTGACACCATCCCCCATTCTGGAATCATCCCCCATTCTGGAATCATAGATAGACTTACTAAGCTGGGCATTAATCCCTACATCATGCGATGGTTTGCCAACTGGCTTACTGACAGAACCCACATTGTAAAAGTAGCTGACTCCAAATCCAGCTCCAGACAAGTGACAAGTGGAGTACCTCAGAGTTCAGTCCTGGGACTGCTCTTGTTTGGCATCTACTTCTCTGAAGTACAGGCCAACACTAAGGGACTCTAGCTAACAAAGTTCTCAGATGACTGCAAACTGGGAGCCATTATTGAATCCCCAAATGATGTGGATACTCTACAAAAGGGCATTGCAGAAACAGATGCTTGGTGCCAGAGCCATGGGCTCAAGCTCAGTGCCAAGAAATGCATAGTTATCCCCTTTGGGTAAAAACATGTACCCATGAATTACCACATAGGTGGCAGTACACTAAACACTGAAAGTGTGATAAGAGACTTAGGGGCACAGGTGGACAGTGGTCTCACCTTTAATAACCTCATCGCCACAGCAGTCAGGAAATCCTTCTATGTGGCACACGTCATCACTAAGGGATTTTCATCCAGAAAAAAGGAGGTCATTGTCCCACTGTACTCAGCCCTCATTAGACCCATTGTAGAATACAACGCCCCATTTGGTATGTACCTCTCAAGATATCTGCAACAACTGGAAAGGCCACAGAAATACCTCACTAAAAAATCACAGGCCTAAAGCAGATGCCCTACGCTGACCGCCTTAAAAAACTCCAGCAATACTCTGTCGCATATCGTCTACTCAGAGGCGATCTCTGCTTAACATACAAGGCCATGTCAAACCCAGAGCTGGTGGACATGCTACACTTAAAGAAATCCCAATCCCTCAGAGTCACACGCTCCAGGGATCTAAACCTTGTCATCACAATAAACAAAACATGCTGGAGGGATAGGTTCCTGACCCAGAGACTCCCCAAACTCTGGAATAGACTGCCCATACATGTCAAGCAGAACGCTTCTTTGGCCCTCTTCAAAAGGAACCTTGATGATTGGATGGGAGAAAGGAAATTCACCCCGGGGATCACGTCAGTTGCCCTTCCAGACAGAGGTCCAGGGAAGGTAAATAGTGTGGGAAGAAATAGTCAGGGAATTGTTATGGCTAGGCTTGTATAGGCCCTAGGGCTGATAGCCTAGTACCAACCTATGAACCTATGAAAAAGGGATGACTGGGGGCGTGGCTAGGATGTAGACTGGTTGGGAACATCTTTTCCCAGCTCTGCACTCAAAAGATATTTCTGACAGGAATTTTTAAAAACTAGATATTGTAGACAAACCTATTTTGTTGAATTACTTCTACTAATATCACTAGAAGTCCACAGTGCAAAAATTTTGGCTTTAAACATTATTTTTCCTGTCAAAAACAAGAAGGAAGGTATCTGAATCTACTGAAAATTAGGTTTTCTAAGCATACCACACAGGACCAGACGATGAAAAAGGAGATACATTCTTTATTAAATGGTATACAAGACTTGTCAGTGAAATTTGACAAAATGAATACCAAACTGGACACTTTTGAGGAGAGATCTACAAAACAAATACAGCAACTACAAGAAATAATGACGCAACAGAAGTCTCAAATAGCTGACATAGAGAGATCCTTAAATGATACTGAGGGCAGACTCTCAGAACAAGATCTTCAGCTACATTTTTTATCACAACAAAATGCTTCATTACAAAATAAAATAGAGGATCTAGAGAATAGGTCCAGACGAAATAACCTTCGCATCTATGGGCTACCAGAGAAAACAGAGGGAGATAACATG
Organism: Protopterus annectens; assembly: GCF_019279795.1. NCBI lineage: Eukaryota > Metazoa > Chordata > Ceratodontiformes > Protopteridae > Protopterus > Protopterus annectens. The sequence goes on along the minus strand of NC_056728.1, from coordinate 32,008,867 downwards.
GTGACTTTCCTTACTACCTGGTTACCAGAAGTTTTAAAATTGCCTGAAGCTCTTTCTTATGGAATTGAAAGAGCCCACAGATCCTTAAGAGCTGCTTCATCAACAATCAAATCAAAAAATCACCCGAGATCAATAATAGTAAAGTTTTTTTCATCACAAGACAAGGAACATATTTTAAAAACAGCATGGTCAACTTCTCCAGTTAAATACAAAGACAACATAATCAGATTTGATAATGATTATTCTGCTGGAGTTATAACTGAAAGAAAAGAATGTCTCCCTCTGATAAAGGAATTGAAAAAAAGGCAACTTAAAGTCCACTTGCTGTTCCCTGCAAGAATAAAAATATTTTTTACTGAAGGTCCTAAAACTTTTGACACTCTGCAAGCAACAGTTTCTTATCTTTCAGCTAATAAAACCTTGGATAATGTGGAAGAAATGGATTTCTCCCAATTTGGGGTTAAGCGTCACTTAGAAAAAAAATGAATGGAGCACTGCTGACAAGAAGAAGAAGAAACGATAAAAGACATATGAAAAACACAAACATTATTGTCTTCTATTTGCTCTGTAAGGCAAAAAAGTTCTTTGAAAGCATTCATGCTTTACACATGTCAGTCTTTGAAGCAATATAAATACAAGATAAGCAGGACATTTTATAACTAAAGCAAATAACCCTAAAGAAAGCAAGGTAACATATCTTTCTCTATTACAGTGTAAATACTTACAGTCATGATTTTTCTAACTCTAAATGATATTTAGATAGTTCATTTATAAATTACCTGCCTTTTACTGCTAGTATAGAATATGATGTATTTACACTGACATATTAATGTGGTGTGTTTAAATGAGCATGATTCCTTTTTATATTATTTGCACTAAGCTGCATGAAATATCTAAACTGATGTATTTAATTCACATAATAATATATAAAAACTGATAGTAATAACTGTCAAAAAGTGCCTTGAAAAGTAATTATCTATTCTTTGATGCTAAAAGTGCCTTTTTGACTAACAAACAACTGTTTGGCTTGTATATCTACCCTTCATAGGTTCATAGGTTCATAGGTTCATACTAGGCTATCTGCCCGAGGGCATTTACAAGCCTAGCCCATAGTTTTGTGGCTTACGCCACCCCTTTAGTATGGGGAACTATACCCATTATTTTGCTGTGCCTCTGTTGAGCAGTGACACTGAGGTAATCCCTGGGGTATATCTGCGATCTCCCATCCATTGGTCAAGATTTCTCTTGAACAAGGCCAGCGAGGTGCTCTGCCTCACATATACCGGGATTTTATTCCACAGCATAGGGAGTCTTTGGGTGATGAATGTTAATGTTAAGAAAACTAATAGAAGTTTAATGAGCTGGTGTTCAGTTTAAAAAAGCCCTAAAAACTTAACTTACTTTGTTTTTGTCTTCCCGCCATGGTCACGAGCTGGGAACTCTTATTTTACCACCCCTGAATGAAGGTTCTTCAGTTAGAATCCATTACAGTGTGTTAAACCTTCTAACAGCACAAAATGAAAGTAAACAGTCATGAGTGATGTCAGCACTAAAACAAGACAGTATGGGTGTGGTGTCAGCTCCTAAGCTACTTAAAGTAACCAGCACACTATTTATGAGATGGCAAAGTGCTTTTACAGTTTAACAAATATTAAAAGTACACTGAAGTACCTAATGAATTTAGAAGGTATCAACACATACATGACGTTTTATTATATTGTAATATTTGTTATTCATTTTGAATTGTACACATACACAGCACACAAAGCTTAAAAAGAAGTATATCACTTGGAAGAAACTGTATGAATAGTTAACACATACAGACTTTACTACAATCATTTCTGATAAGATCACCCACATAAATTACTATAATTTAACTTAATTTTATAAAAATTTAATATATTTAAGTCCTTGACTGGAACTATATAACATATTTGTAAACACACTGCAGCTAGTGTACTCAACCTTAAGGATAGTAAGTCAATTAAGGTTCATGAATGTAGCTATGTGTTATTAGGCATTTTAAGGGTAAAAAGGAGTTGCTGTTTAATTATCAAGATACTCTGTAAATATTAAATTGTTCAAGTAGCACAATCATTAAGCAGTAATGAGCAAGAAAAAATCTCAGACTTGCTTATGATATTGTTATATATATATATAGGAAAGAACTGCTGAATTATAAGTATGCTTTTATTAAAGGCAAGTTATACTAATATTGAACATCTTCACTGAAAATGAATGGTTGTGTAGAGACACAGTAACTCCCATTATATAACCAAGGCTAAAGAGATTGTCTTGTATGTCTAAATTGATCAGCCTTGAACCTTAGATTGCAAATAGACATGCAGTGTACTTTTACTTATAATACTGAATATATATTATATAACATCACAAATGCTAAAGCCATTGTCAGCTACATCTCATATCAATCAGCATTAAAATATGAATTGAATAGCATAGGCATTTACTAACATATTGCTGTTGGTACCTGATATGCATATAAGTAACAGGTCTAATTTCTGTCTATGAAAGTAAATACCAGGCTGTGTGCATTTGTTAATTATGAAACAAGAGCGTGCTATCTATTCTTTTTAATATCCTATAGGTATGTACTTGTTAGAGACACACACATGCTGCAAAGCTGCTAGTTATTGCATATTCATTGGTATATTTCTGACTGCAGTGTTGTAAATATATGGTGTGGACCACTTGAGTTGAGAATATGTCTCTATATTGGGCATGTTCTCTGTTTGAACGTTGTATATTATCTATAATATGATATTGAGTACCCTCACTAAATTCAAAGAAGCCACAATAGAAACAAATATTTATTAAAAATGGAGAATAGAAGGATGAAGAAAAAAATGAAGGAAAATGGTTGATGGTCATATAAGGTTATCTTTTCCTGTGTATGTAGAAGAGTTGACCAGTAATAAGTACCAAACAATTGTGTTATAGCATATTTAAAGCCTACTTTGCTTCTCATATTTTCCAACCTTACAGTTATAACACTGCAGATAAATCCTGTAATATCATAAGGAGTATGAGTTGCTATTTGACATATGACATATGTGGTACATTAGCGATGAAATATGCCAGTGGCACTAATAAATATATAGGAATTGCTAAGAAATATAGTCTTAAACTATATAATACCAATGCCAAAAACAAATTAGTAGCATTCATACCACTAAAATATGACTTTTTGAATTATAAGATTACTGATAAATGACAATACAAATGTAACGTTATATTCATTGTTACGGATACTTTCTGATTTAATCAACTTGTGGCATGGTTAACTGGTGCATATAATGCTTAACATTTTTTTTTATGTATGTATACATATATGTGTGTATGTATATATGTGTGTATATGTATATGTGTGTGTATGTATGTATATGTATATATATGTATATATATGTGTGTATATATATATATATATATATATATATATATATATATATATATATATAGGTAGACCATTACAATAAATTTGATACCTATGAATGGCACTCACACTATAAGGGAGATAGACAGCAAGCATATTATTTTTAAGATGCATAACCGTTATTGCTACATAAAAGATATATTAAAATAAAAGATTTTCCTTTACAATTTAAACAAAACCAAATAGTTAAGTATTAATTGCCTTAGTGTTTTATAAAATATTAAAAATAGATAAAGACTGTATTTAAGTAATCTGTAAAGACAAATACATGTATACTTAAAAGATAGTGCGGCCGATAGTATCTGGCCAGTCATGGATAACGGAGAATGCCTCACAATATGTGCAGCTTAAGTTATCCCCGTTGATAGAAATAATACCTACAATATTAAAAAATTCGTTTAAACTGTTGGAAGATCTTGAAAATTCCCCTTGGCTTGAAAAAATAAATCCTGATACCCTAATGGTTACCTTGGATATAAAGAACTTGTTTACGAGTATACCTAATGAGTTTGGGGTCGAGGCTGTTAGGAGTTGTTTAAATGAATACAATATGGTTAATCAAAATGAGCAATTCATTATTTGTACTTTATTAGAGTTGATACTTAATAATAACATCTTTATGTATCAAGATAAAATTTATAGACAAACATGGGGGGTAGCCATGGGCACCCCCTGTGCAAATGTCTATGCTAATATAGCAGCATATCAATGGGAGAGGACTCATATTCTCAACAATGAAAGCTTTATTGCCAATGCCATTTACTATAGGAGATTTGTAGATGACATCCTCCTTTTTTGGAATGGCAATGTGAAATCTTTACATGATTTTGTTGAATATATGGAATCAAACACTTCCTTCCTTAGATTTACATATGAAGTTTCATCAGTTACGGTCAACTATCTTGATGTAACTATAACAAAAAATATTCTGAATAGATTTACCACATCCCTATTCAGAAAACCGTGTTGGAAAAATGGCATACTACATCATGAGAGTATGCACCCACGACACATTTTTCCTAACATTGTGAAAAATCAGATGGCTAGAATAACCAAGCTGTGTAATAATATTGAAGACAGAGAACAACTTTTGAATTTTCAAACCAAGTATTTTATGAATAGGGGTTATCCAACCCATTTGCTGACAAGCCCTAAGGATAGAAATAATTTGGCTCATAACACTTGCCATAGGCAAGGTCCATATAGTTATTATAACAAACAGAATATAGGTAAAGTGCAATATGACATCAAATTCACCAATGATGTCAAGTATATAAAAGAGATCGTATATAAAAATTGGAAATTGCTTAGTATGAATAAAGAATTGAAGAATGTGGTGGATGAATACCCTAACTTCAGATATAGTAATTGTCCAAATCTGAAAAGACTACTATGTAAAGAAAAAGTACTACACATACCATTAGATATTAGGACCAAATTTAGGCAAGGAACATTCCCCTGTAAGAAATGTTGTATCTGCAAATACATCACTGATGAACAGCCATATGAAAATTTAGAAATTGGCTTTAGGTTTACACCGAATTTTTATGCCACATGTGATACTACAAACATAATTTATCTTGCCACATGTGAGAATTGTGAAGTATACTATGTGGGTATGACAACGCGTAGGCTCAGAGATCGAGCCTACAACCACATATATGATATACGGAAAATGAATGTAAACAATGTTTTAGCCAGGCATTGTCAATCTTTTCCATCTCATATGTTCAAATTCAGGGTTTTGCAGATATTACATCCTAACAGAAAAGAAGGCAACATATTAGGTACCTTAGAGCCTTATGAATTGAAATGGATACTAACACTTAGAGCACATATAGAGCCAGGTTTAAATACAGCCCTTAGTATTAGACCGGCGCTGTTATGAAAGACTATGCTATGTTGGTTAGATCTGTTGTTAATCATAGTATCATGTTAAGACAATCTAATGGTTCATAAAATGGGGGTTTTTGGAGATATATGTGTATTTTATACTATTTTTATCCATTACAAATTTATATGATGGTCTAATCACAAATAGTGATAAAGCTTTTTTACTTTCTTCCCTTTTTCTTTCACTTTATATCTTCCCTTTTTTCCTTCATTTTCTTTCTTTTTCCCCTTTTTTCCCTCACTTCCTTATTTCCACCTTTCCTGTCTATTTTCCTACCCCCTTCATTCAGTTCTTTTCTTTTTCCTCCCACTCTTCCCCTTCCCCTCCCCCTCCTCCTCCCTCCCCTTCCCCTCCCCCCCTTCCCCCCCTCCCTCTTTCCACTTTCCATTCTTCTGGGTTTTTCTCACGTCTGGCTGTTCATTCTTGTATTTTGTCCTTTTCACTCTTATTTTATATATTTTTAGTTTATATATCTGACCTAGTTTGATACATTATATGATGTGTTTAATTGATAATATTTGTTTTATACATTAATGGTCATCAAACCACTTATAGGATGAACTGTTATACAGATTCTATGAAATTATAAATATAATACATCATATCCATTAAAGATAAATATAAGGATTGCCATAGATAGGAATAAATAGGAATTATAAATTTGCATACTTTAGGGCTGTATTAAGTTTCATGTTTATATAGTTTTTTGATAAACTGAATGAAATGCATTTTTATATATTTGTTATATTTTAATATACTTTTTAGATTATTTACTATAGTAGTGGTAAGATTTTAAAAGTTGTATTAGATTCTAAGCGAAATATCCTTATGAACTGCGGCTTTAAGCATTAATGAAATTAAGTGATCTCTAGTTGATTAATTATTTTTAGCCGCCAAAAATGTTGCTAATCAGGGTGTACGCCACAACTATATAAGATCAACACCTATTCTTAAATTTTGTAACCTGAGGAAGCGCACTTGTTGGGTGCGTGAAAGCGCTTGTTTCATTTTAAAAATAAAATCCTTTGCTGCTAATTCATCGTGGAGGCTTCAGTGATTTGTTGAATAATACTTAAAAGATATATAAGATACTTTTCATTATAAAACTACCATATGGCGGGGCTGGGGGCGGATGCTGAAATGCAGACTTAGAGATTGCTTGAATGATTAGATCATTCAAGGATGAGATGTTTTTTCTCATGGAGGGGTTTGGTGGTTGTTTATCTTATATTGTTCTCAGTTATGATCTTGTAATTTACTTTTATTGGGTGTCTGTAATCTATTGTAATACTGTTGGAAGAAGAAAGAACAAGTCATTCTCTTCATGTACACACATCTACACATTGTTACGAGCATATGAATATGGATAAAAGCAAAGCTAATATAAATCCAATTGCAAAATGTATATCTCTTAATGTAAATGGTTTAAATAATAGTTGCAAAAGGGGAAGTCTTTATAGATATCTAAAGCTATGTGAAGCGCAGCTAGTATTTTTACAGGAAACACACCTTACACAGGAAGACATAAATAAAATAAACAATAAAAATTATACAATACTAGTAAGTTCCACCTATAATCAGAAGCGAAGGGGAGTAGCAATTTTGTGGAAAAACACTACTTTAATGCCTAAAATCATAAACACGTTCCATGACAACTCAGGAATGTTTTGTCTAGTGACAATATTTATCAATGAAATGATATATACATTAGTGAATATTTATTGGATACCAGGACTAGGTGTCAGAGTGGCCAAACAACACTTAGAAGACATTGTACAATATACCAAAGGCAATTTAGTCATAGCTGGAGATTTCAATTGCATTATAAAAGAAGCTGACACAAATACTAAAACTACACATAAGAGATCACCTTTAACAAAGTTGTTATCTGAGTTTGTTGAAACTTTTAATATAGTTGACATAAATGAGTATGCTATCCCAGATTCACTATTCTTTACACATTTTTCCCATAGGCATAATACATACTCTAGAATAGATAGAGTGTACATAGCAAAGGATTTAACCTCTAAATTAAATAAAGTCAAGACAATTTCATGTCCATTTTTGGACCATAACACCATAACGTTTGAGATAGACTTATGTTTCAAGAGAAGGATATCAGTAGATTTTAAGGAATTTTATATTAAAGAGACACTAACATTCCTAGATATCAATCTTACAAAAGATGTATCTGAAATATATATATGGGATGCATTGAAAGCATACCTATATGGAAGAGCGGTGGGATGGTATAAAAATAAACAAAAACAGTGGAATAAGGAATTAATGGAATTACAGTCAAAAGTAGATCATTTAAAGCTTGATATTCAAAATGGAAACACCAACTTAATAAAAGAACTAGAAGATACTAATAAAAAATACTCAGAGATGCTACACCACAAAACAATGATCAACTTAGAAAAAATTAAACTATGTTACTATTCAATGAACCGTAAAAAACAACGAAGAATAGCAAATAGGACTAAAAAGATTATTAAAACAAATCAAATCAAGGAAATACATAATATAGAAACCAAAAAGAAAGTATCTGATTTAGAAGGAATACTAGAAGCTTTTAGGCTATTTTTTCATAAACTTAATAATCAAAATGAGAAAACAAAAACACATTCAGTATTGAAAGCTTTTCTCAAAAACAATGTTAAAGTTAGGTTATTAGAGGAGCAGGTACAACTAATAGATAAACAAATAACAATGACAAGAACTTAAAGCTGAAGTAAATAAGCTAAAATTAAATAAAGCTCCAGGTATAGATAATATCACCCCAGAAAGGTTTAAATTACTGTCAAATGAGGCTTTGCTGTTGTTATTGAATGTCTTTACATCAGTTAAAAATGGTAAAGACATTCCTCCTTCTTGGAAGTACACATTAATATCACCAATTCTGAAACAAAATAAAGATCCCAGTGAATGTTCATCATACAGACCCATTTCACTTCTTAATATAGATTATAAAATTTTTATGGCAATACATGCTGCTTGAATAAAACAATTACTACCACTTTTGATAGAGGAGGATCAAACAGGTTTTATAAAAGATAGGAACACTTATGACAACATTAAAAGAATTATTTCCTTAATTGATTATATAAATCTCACAAAAAACAAAATGAATGTTATTAGCTTAGACATAAATAGCACATTTGATTCAGTGAACTGGGATTATCTGTGGTTAGTTTTAGAAGAATATGGCTTCTCAAACAACTTCACTTTGTTAATAAAATCATTATATGAAAAATCATTGGCTTATATAAAACTGGGATCTTGTCTGTCTAAATCTATTAAAATAACTAAGGGCACAAAACAAGGCTGCCCTCTTTCTCCGCCCTTAGCAAATAATATACGTATGGATAAAAATATTGAAGGAATACAACTAGACAACAGCCTAGAGCTTAAAATTCAACTTTTTGCTGATGATATTTTAATTACCTTAAAAAATAATAATAGCAGTTTAAAAGCATTATGGGACTCAATTCAAAACTTTCAAAACTTTTCAAGTCTTAAATTTAATGAGAACAAAACAAATGTATTGCTTATAAATACTAATAAAAAAGATCTAAATAAAAATACCATAAATATATCTCTACCGATAATATAATTAAATACTTGGGAATTATAATAACTAACAACCTAGATACTACAATTGAAACAAATTATAAAGAGACCTTAAATAATATTAAAAATCTAATACAAAGATGGAATAAATTCTTCTTTTCAATGGAAGAAAGGCTTTATATAATTAAAATGATCATATTTCCAAAAATTATTTATGTCATACAAGCTTGTTCTTTGCCACCAGCTAAATCGCACCTAAAACAATTAAATGATTTAATGGTAAGATTCCTATGGTATCCAAAAAAAAAACAAGGATAGCTATGAAGTATCATCTAGATGATTGGGATATAGGTGGCATAGGTTTACCAGACATAGAAATATATTTGCATTCATCCATTATTAAAACAATATCATTATGGCTAAATACAAAATATACATCAAAATGGAAGCTAGTTCATGAAAGAATCTGGTTAAAATCAGGATTTGTAGTAGCAAATAAGTATACAGATTTCGTACCAAACAATTTTCTATGGCTGATGAAGGAATATATGATGATAGATAAGAATAAAAATATAAGTTCCAAATACATTACTTATACATTAAAAATTTTCCAAAATCTTATTAATAGCAATCCTGATATTAAAGCATGGTCATTTCTTTTATATCCAGTAGCGTACACACAAGGTAATATAATAACATTTAATATGGAAGTAGTCAACATGCTTAAAGAAAAGGGATTAATATATTGGCATCAATTGCTAAACTCTGGAAAACCTCTGACAATAGACCAGATTAAACAGAAATTAAATATGGAAGATAGTTTGTGGTTACATGTACAAGAATTAAGACAGTATATATTAAGCAAACTAGAAACAATGCAACCATCAATAAGACAAAATGTTCCTAACCTTATAGAACATATAATATTACTAACGAATCAACCCATTACTGGAAAGGGATACTTATCATCTATTTATAAAACAAACAATAAAATAAAAATGCATAATAATGACAAAATATGGAATTAGTATAGATCAGTTAATGGACATGTGCCAAATGACAGAGATAAAAAACTAATTCTTCTCTCTCCAAAGCAGACATCACTTTCAATACATTGGAGACTTTTTACATGGCAATTCATACACAGATCTTATGTAACCCCTCATAAAATGGAACTTATGTTTAAGAAAAATATCGGCTGCTGGAGATGTGATTTATCAATAAAAGCAGACTGGCAACATATGTTCTACGAATGCCATTTGATTAAACCATATTGGGATAAGATAAATTATTTTCTGCAAATGGTATTCAATGATAAATTCCAGATTTCCAAATCTATTATTTTGTTTAATGCACCTGTACCCGACTGTATGCCAAGAACAAAATATGTAATCTTATGGACTCTCCTAGCTATTGCAAGGAAGAACATTACATCAAACTGGAAATCCAAAGCTTCTCCAACTTTTAAGCAATTCATGAATATGGTGTCAGCAGTATCGCAATTGGAAATGAACACTATTAAAGGAAGAACTGAAAGAACTACATCATTATACGTAGCATGGCAAAAAGTAACTGAAATACTGGAGAATAATGACTGCAGCAGATTATAATCAGGAAACAATTGTTTAGAAAGTCAATTATATGTCAACAGTAGACACCCTTGTAAATACTTTATTTTGGTTTTAATGTTTGATGAGGTTTTAGCCTACCTTTTTAAATAATTTGTAAATACTTAATTGTCATAAATAACCTGCATTCATGTTTTCTTGTTTTTGGAAATGAATAAAAATATTTACAAAAAAAAAAGAAAAAGGGATGACTAACAACATGGAATGTTAATGATTTAAACAATGCAAATAAGAAAAATATGGTTATCAGATACTTGAACCTGGAACCATAGGCAGTTGCATTTCAAGAAATGCACTTGGAATAAAATTAACATTTCAGTATATGTTTTAATGAGCAATGTCTGGCAGCCCAGAAGATGAGCTGTTAATAAGTTGCTTCCTGTTCTTCAGAGTTCGATTCCTTTAGCCAGCGTTTGCTTTTGTGTGTCTGAGTACATCACTTAGCCAGACAATGTTCTAGTGTTAAATGGGCAATTGGACTAAGCTCCATGGTGGTCCACTAGAATATACGTGTGAGTCTTTGAACATGATGCATTAATAAAAGTGTACTGGGTGTGGGGAGTTGTATCTTAGTTTGCAGGAGACAGAGGAAAAGGTGTGATGATACTAATTTCATGAAAATACTCATTTCTTCAGAAGGTATTATAACAAATGTTATTAGATGCTATGTAAAGATAAAAAGCTACTTAGATACAACATTAATAGCATTTAGTGTCTGTATCCCATTGTGGACCATGCAAGTAGAATTTTAAAAGATTATGGGGGAAATGATTTCATTTGAAGAAGGAGCTGCAGTTCACATGGAAGATTGGAATGCAGTAAATAGTACAGCAGAGAATGAAATATGTCTCAAGAATGTGGAGGTATGTAGCAATATACTTAAAGGCAGTGTTACATATCTTACAATCTGACATTAAATTGCTTAGAGAACAATATACATATTATTCAAGGTAAGTATGCAGACTAAGCTGGTTTAAGTCAGAGGGACTGACTTTGTAATGTACATGCTGTCATATATGACCAAGGGTGGACGTCCTTATGCTATTTATGGCAAAAAAATATGCTTTTTTGTTAATATCTCACATGGATTTTGGATCATAGATTTGAGGTTCGCTGTACTTGTAAGGGGCAGGTTATGCACAAGAGCAACAAAACCCATCTTAGCTAAGGAGTTCTGCATACCAATTCCTTTAAAAAGAAAATTTCTGGGGGCAGGCGTTAACTGAAACACATTTAAAAACTGTCAGAACAAAGATGATTCAGTGAGCTACATTTTTGATGATTACCTCGTGTGTGCACCTTCTGTGTGAAAAGGATCTTGCTGGTAGTTACATACAGACTATTTATTTATTGCCTTCCTCCACTGTCTTCCATTGACTCAGGCACCCCACCTATTACTGTGCAGTTCAGTTGTTCTCATTTCAGTGAACAAGAGTGTGACTTGTGAGTGTCAAGTTCTCCATTGCACAGGTGGTCTGAGGCTATTTTGTTTATTTCATAGCTTTTTCCCAATGTTCTCACCTCATGGAGATGTGCACAATGACTCCAACTCATCTTTCCATCTTGACTTTAATCAAGGACCTTTGTAATATTATAAGACACTTGCACCTCTGCTGCTAGTGCCTTATCTACCACTGCAGTTCCTCTGGTCTCACCAAAATCTGACAAATAGAAGACATTTATTCCTTCAGCTAGTCATAAAGAAAGGAGAAGTGGTACTGCCACTGTTTTCTTCAATGCTGAAGGTAGCCATCTGGCATGCAAGTCACTAATTTATCTAAGTTTACCAGAGTCGCACACAGGTGACCAATACCAGTTTTCTGCCTTGCATGAAGAAAACCTGCTGAATGTCTGTTTGTTAATTCTCTTCCACCTATTTACTTATCAAAACTTTATATGTGTACGTGTGTGTGTGTGTGTGTGTGTGTGTGTGTGTATGTATATATATATATATATATATATATATATATATATGTATATATATATATATATATATATGTATATATATATATATATATATATATGTATATATGTATATATATATATGTATATATATATATATGTATGTATATATATATATATATATATATATATATATATATATATATATATATATATATATATATACACATATACACACACACACACACACTATTTTTACATAACTATATACTTGCACATGTTTTATACTTGTATTAAAATACCCTTGAAAGAACAAGTGAGGGCACTGAAATATCTGTAATGAATTCCTGTTATTGCTTCATGTTATTCACAGGCAGTATTGATTTTTATCAATAATATATCAGTAATCCAAACATTCCATGAAATTTGCATTTACAATTACAAGGATATAGATTAATATTGTTAAATGTAATACTGTCTAGCTGTTGTGCTTAACTGTGGCTTTCATTTCTCTTTAGATAGCCCCAGACTGGAGCAGCCAGAGGTATTCTTGCTGCTACAGACTGTTATAAACATCCTGCTACCTCCACGAATAATAAGTACTTCAAGAAGCAAAAACTTCATGCTGGAGAGCTCCCCTGCACACTGCTCAACTCCTGGTGATGCTGGGAAGGATCTGCGCAGAGAAGGACTGGCAGAGACGACAAGTCAAGCAGCTTATTTAGGTAAACAAAGTCATATAGACTAGATAAATTTGACAATGGAAACAGAATGGCTATTTAACATTCATTTGCAGACTCATATTAGTAGTGCCATCTGGACATTTTTATCCATATCTCCCTCCAGTACAGCTCTTTTGAGTGTGTGTACCTTTAACTCCCAGTGGGTGTGGCTTGAGCCTTTCAGAAATGAAGTTATCACTTTACATTTCTAATAAATACTCATTGACAGACATCAAATATTAATCAGACATCAAATATTAATACAGTTGTGTTTGCCATCATGTATGCTTCAAGATTAAATATTCTAATATCTTGTATGTAGCATGTTTTTGGAATTATTAATGTTAATGTGAACAAGCAATAATTGACGCCTAGAGGCACTGTAGGAGGTAACTGCAGAAATGCCTGGAGGCACACTTGAGTGTAATGAGTTCATGTTTATGTACAGTTCAGGTGCTTTCTTCTGTGCTCATTTGCCTACTTCCATTTTATCATTGGCCTTTCTATTGCAGGTAATCCAGAGTTGTCATCTTTGATTTCTCTCACACTGCTGTTTTTTTTTAGTTTTCGTATCAAGGCATCCATACCTTCTTGTTTCATCCCAATGTTTCCTGCTTACAGATATTTAATTCCTAGCATCGGCTGTCTTTGTTTACATTTTGACAAGTTTCTCCTTCTAGTGGTATATTCTAGTCAGTTCTTGCCTTTGAAAGTGTCAGACCAGAGAAGCTGTGGGTTCTGATCCTACACCAGGTGTTTGCATTAATTTTTCAGTGCTGACACTCCTGTGCAGCATGGAGTGGGGTGCTGCACTCTTGAGTATGCCATCCGAGGTTCCATCTGTTTCAGGTATTTGTAAAAGATCCCATGACATTTATTGAAAGAGTAGGAGAATTTTCACAATGGTATGGCTAAATTTTCCTTAATCAGTGTGAGTATCAACTGAAAATAGGCCATAGGCACAGTGGTATTATCCCATTCCACTAAATCATATACATATATATATATATATATATATATATATATATATATATATATATATATATATTTACATAAATAAGCAAACAAATAAATAAATACAATATGCTTGGAATGTAGATTAATTAGCGTCAGCTTTGTAGGGTGCCTTGAATGCCTCTGAGACCAGCCCCATTTCCCCTTGGTCAGATGAAGTTTTTGTCTTCTTGGGAAAGGAAACAATGAGTGAGAAGGTCAATGAAAAATCAATCAGTAAAAACAAAATGAAAACTCCAGCAAAGCTAATACTTCCACTGAGTGACCTCCCAAACCTCTTGTATCAGAGGCACATGGGATATATGCAAATGATCCTTATGAACATCAGGTGTTTCAGCTAATTGTCAATTCTGAATACCCATGACTTGTTTCGTCGTTTTAATGGACAATTTCAGGCCAATAAAGCCAAACTCCACTAGCTGTGAATATGCATATTTCAGCATTGTTATGACCTCGTCAGCACAAGCAGAGTGTTTGACTAAGTATTAGAAACACAGGGCTGTTATACCCAGCTGATGACCATTGTCATTAGGGTCACTGCAAAAATATCCCAAACAACAAACTAAAACAATGATGCAAATGCATTAATTCTTATGCATCATTGCATTTTGTTTTCCATTTTCCTAGGTTTGTTTTGATTATTTTAATTTGATTGGTTCACTTGTTTCATCCACATATTAGGCTGATTGTGTCTACCTCCCATCCTATTATTTATGCCTTCCTTTCACAGCTGCTGCTGTTGTTCTTGACCTTTGCTTCCCTATTTTTGCAGCCATCTTCCAAGTAGCCCTGGGACACAAAACACATAGATGCATTCATCCCTTCTGTGATTCTCTAAAACCTCTTGATTCCTCCAGCATCTGCGTTTTGCTTGGAGGATGTTTGTGCAACCCCCTACAAACCACCTGCTGTTTGTCACCCCCCCTTGCTTCTTGGCCCATGCTTTCTCTGTGGCTCCATGGCCTGGCTAGTTATGCCAGTGCTCTTTTTCAGCCCTCGCTTGTAAGTCCTCAGTACAGATCCCCTCTTGCAGGTGTCCTGCTCTTTGAAAGCCACTTACTGACTGTTGTAGATCCTATTTTCTCACTGTAAGCCTTGCCTGGATCCATTCTGTTTGGACACTAGGAAAATTCTTGAATAAAACCCTATGATCCTTTTAGATAACCTAGGCAATGGTGAGACGGAGCAGATGGATAAATCCCTAGGTTTAGAGGAAGTGAGTACTGCTACCACTTGTATATGCTCTTGATAATTTCCAGCACCGATGAGTCTGCTGCAGTCTGATTCCCGAGGGAAAGATAGAGAAAAAGTGTAGAGGATGGCCAGGGTGGGGAAAGGAGGGGTATGAGATGGGAAGTAATAAACAATACCGTCTGTATAGTGGGGCATTAAGAATTTGCATCTTGAAATTCTCAGGTGTATTCTGAGATTTAAGCCGTACATTCCTACTCATAACTTACTTAGTTGCAGCTGCTTGAGATAATGTATCAGTAGCATCATATAGACATTTTAAAGAATGCTTAATGATCTGGGTTGCAAAAGATATATTGATCAGGGATGATTTAATATCTGAAGAAGGTAAGTCAAAAGGTAGGTATCCTGGATAGCTGTTCTAGATTTGTTTTTGTTTTTATTTAAAAATTCCAGAGTTGAAAATGCTCACCTTTTAATCTCTTTTTCCTCTGATTCCTCTTCTGTATTTTTTAAATAACTCTGTGGGTGAAAGATGGTATCACGACATACCTATTCACAGAAACTTCTGTCTTTCTGCAGCTCTAAAGTTATTCACAAAGTTTTTTGCAGATTGCAAGGCATTTTTCCATATGTAGACAGTTGCAGTTTCTGCAGATGCTTATCAAGACTGTCAGTCTCTGCTGTTTGTCAAAAATCTGTTTTGAACCCTAGGTTTTCATTTAAATCTGGACAAATCTTCTGTCATTCCTTCTCAAAGAATTACATTTCTAGATTACCTGCTAGGCACATCCTTAATGGCTTATTTTCCTTCAGAAAAGACAATTTTATATCATTCTTGCTTCCTACAGTTTTCGTAACCAGTGATTACTGCAAGGGAATATCTCACGATTCTGGGATACATGGCTTCAAGGATCCTGTAGATTCCTTTGGCCAGATTGCATATGAGGAAAAATCCAATGGTTTCCCAAATCATTATAGACCAACACCCTCTTCCTTTTCAAATCCCAGTGCTTCCCTTAATCAGGAAGGAGCTATTTTGTTGGGCAGACTAAAATTTACTGAATCCATGTCCCATAATCTCCCTTCCAGCCCTGTTAAATCTGGAAACATGGATGCTTCAGACTTTGTATAGGGAGTTGTATCAAAGGGAATGAAAATGTAAGGTCTATGGGACCATCGTTTCAGGAAAAACACAAGTGTCAAAGAAATGATGACTTTGATAAATGTATTGGAGCCCTTGAACCATTTGTAAACCTCAGGACCTCTTCTGGTAGTCACAGACAGCACCACTGCAGTGTGATATATAAACAGAGAAAAGGGAACCAGGTCCTACTCACTATTCAGACTAATCATAATAGACCAAAAAAATACAGCTCAGCACAGTCTTTCTGTTCAAGCTATTTATATTCTGTCAGAGCAGAATACTGTGGTAGACACACATCTAGGATAAGCCCCCAAGAGTGGAAGTTACATCCCGTGGTCTTCCAGGAGATAATCCGCCTAAGGGGAATCCCCAAAATATATCTGTTTGCCTCCATTCAAAATAGACAGCTGAATAAGTTCTACTACAGGCCTGGAAGACAGATGCCTTTTCCTTCCCATAGATGGGAATGTTCCTATATGCTTTCTTTGCTTTCCTCTGAGAATCAGAATTCTTCCGGCTAGACAGATATTTCAGTTACAGCCTTCATTGGTGAACCAGACCGTCTTCATTTTTCATAGGGGACTGAGTATCCATGAGAACTAACCCTTCTTTTTGCCAAATGTAATTTCAACATTTACTTCAGACAAATAACAATTAAGCGGGAAGCTTTCCAAAACAACCAAACCAAGAAAAAATGGAATGCAAAGCCCGGAGAGCAGTATCCAAAGCCAGGAACATGCAACTACGAATTCACGGTTTATTGTTAAAAACAACACACTGTCATTAACGCTTTTACAAAAAACAATTGCGTTTTCGTCCTCCACACTTTACTTCAGACAAATGCATTCATCTCTGCATTCTTTCCAGAACCTAAAAACGGGAGAGAAGACGTCTGGTGTGACTGCACCCTGAGAGACCACTTTTCCTGGTTTAATTTCTCCAAGTCTTTTGGGTTTCTAATACCATGACGGGAATGGACCCCATTCCTAAGTCGAAGTGTGATTAGAGTTTATGAAATCAGTATTGTTGCAATTTTTGATGTTGGCCAGAAGTGCTCTTCGTAGTAGCCGCAGTATGCCCAGAACTAAGTATGACTGTAAATTATTTTTTATAAGACCCATTGTTCCTACTACTATTGGAACTGTCAGGGTATTTTTCTTCCACACTACACTCATTTCTCCCTGTAAATCTTGGTATTTTATGACTTTGTGTCTCTATGTATGTAAGATATTGTAGTCACTAGGTGTAGCAATTTCAGTCATTAATGCTACTTTTGTCTTCTTTTCATGGACTCCTATATCTTTTTTCTCGCATCTGTTTTTTGAAATGTTGGTAATGGGTGATCCCATGTGATGTAAACATAATTTTCTATAATACTTTGTGGCTCATTTTCCATGCTTCTCAGCTACTTTAGTATTATACTGTTTTTTTCCCAGTGCAGCAGTCTTGCCTCATTATTATGCCTTTCAGTATTCACTCCTTCTGCCATTAGTATATCACACCCAGCAACAAGATGCACAACTGTTTCCAGTTCTGTTTTACAAAACCTGTATGTGTCTGTTTCTCCCACATGTTCAATTGACTTTGTAACCTGTGTACATAGTCCACTATCCTGAGCCACTAATATTAACCTTTCTTCGTTTGGTTTAAATTCACCTCTCCTTAACCATTCTTGTGTTCGATCCTGATTGACATGAGGGTGTTCCAAGAGTGTTCTGTACTTAACTGTATTTAAGCATTTTCCACATTTCTTGCCTTCTCATTTGATCATCCACCTTATGTCCTTTCTTTTGTTTTTTGGCACATTCAGTTGCTGCCTGATTTTTATCTACTTCTCACTTGATTTCCATTATCACTTGACACCAATATTCTTTTGCTAAGCTAAGCAGGGAAGTTGTATTAGACGACTTCTCCTCATGTTTTAAAACTTTCACTATGTTTGGATCTTATGAAGTCAGCAGATATGTATGCAGTCCTGTGATTGCAGATCTATACATGTAATCAGTTTTGAGGAGACCCATACCTCCTTCAAAATGGGGAATATATAATTTTGGTATATACTGATTTTTATAAATTATTTAATAAGCATGAAGCATTTTTTCTTCTTTTCCTGTCCAACTGATCCAGTACTTTTTGGGCCAGTCAGTCAGTGCCAAACTGTAAGTTAGGACAGGAAGAGCAAATTGGTTTACAGCTTGGACATTGTTCCTGTCAGTCTGGGCCTAGGGGTTTTCCAGTTAGGAGATTTTCTTAATTTTGTTTAAATTTCTCTGGCTGTTACTTCATCATATTTCATATCCTGTACATTTAAACTTATTCTTTTTTTACTACTTCTATCCATCCAACATCTTTGTTATGTTCCACATGATTATCATAGATATTTCTCCAAAATGTGTCTATTTTAGTGGTGTTTCTATTCCTTTTTCCTTGTTTCCAAAACAATAAGTGAGAAGGTCACCCAAAAAACAATCAGTAAAAACAAAATGAAAACTCCAGCAAAGCTAGAACATCCACTGAGTGACCTCCCAAACCTCTTGTATCAGAGGCACATGGGATGTATGCAAATGAGCCGTATGAACATCAGGTGTTTCAGCTAATTGGCGATTCTGAATGCCCATGACTTGTTTCATCATTTGAAAGGACAATTTCAGGCCAATAAAGCCAAACCCCACTAGCTGTGGATATGCATATTTAGGCCTTGTTATGACCTCGTCAGCACAGCACAAGCAGAGTGTTTGACTAAGCATAAGAAACACAGGGCTGTTATACCCAGCTGATGTCAAGTCATGGGCATTCAGAATCGCCACTTAGCTGAAACACCTGATGTTCAGAAGTGTCATTTGCATATATCCCAAGTGCCTCTGATACAAGAGGTTTGGGAGGTCACTCAGTGGAAGTTCTAGCTTTCCTGGAATTTTCATTTTGTTTTTACTGATTGTTTTTTCAGTGACCTTCTCACTTATTGTTTTGGTTTGTTGTTTGGGATATTTTTGCAGTGACCCTAATGATAATGGACATCAGCTGGGTATAACAGCCCTGTGTTTCTTATGCTTAGTCAAACACTCTGCTTGTGCTGTGCTGATGAGGTCATAAGGCTGAAATATGCATATCCACACATAGTGGGCTTTGGCTTTATTGGCCTGAAATTGTCCATTAAAATGACGAAACAAGTCATGAGCATTCAGAATCGCCAATTATCTGAAACACCTGATGTTCTTAAGGGTCATTTGCATATATCCCATGTACAACTGATACAAGATGTTTGGGAGGTCACTCAGTTGAAGTTCTAGCTTTGCTGGAGTTTTTATTTTGTTTTTACTGATTGTACCTTCTCACTTATTGTTTTAGTTTGTTGTTTGGGATATTTTTTGCAGTGACCCTATTGATAATGGACATCAGCTGGGTATAACAGCCCTGTGTTTCTTATGCTTAGTCAAATGCTCTGCTTGTGCTGTGTTGATGAGGTCATACCAAGACCGAAATATGCATATCCACAGCTAGAGTTGCCACAATTTCCTGTTACTTCCTTTGCTGTACAACTCCAATTAAAGTTTTATACTGGCTTTCTACTGAAGGCTGTAAAGTATATTCATATGGCAACTGATCAGATTTTCCATCTCCACTGGTTTCTCCTTAATTTCTGGATCTATTGTTCTAGCCTGCTGTGGCGTTATCGGAGTTAGAGTTTCTATACTATATTCTTTACTTTGCAGGTAATCCATAACCTCCATTTCTATTTCTGTAACTTTTTCATTACTAATCCTCCTTTCTACTTTACCTCTTTGTTTTCTTATTTTTTTGTATTGTATGCTTTTCCATATTTGGATGCCTTTGCCTGTATTTCTCTTCAAATATCTTTGTTACTGCTCTTTTATATTGATTAATTTTGCTTTCTCCTTTGTAGAAATATTGCACTATATTAATTATTTTTCTTTCCCATGTCCATATTTCCTGTTCTTCAGATGTTTCCTGCTCCTCCTCTTTCTCCTTACTTGGGGGATTCTTTGTTCCCTTATGCTGTGATATAACCTCTGCTAGATTTTCTACACAAAATCCTTCACTTTGCAGATATTACATGACTTCAGTTTCTATTGTGGTTTATTTCTACTTCACTAATCTTCTTTTCTATGTCAACCCTTTGTGATCGTATTTTTTGTATTGTGAAATTTTCCATATCAGGGTACCTTTGCCTGTATTTCTCTTTGAATATCTTTAGGTTTGCTTTTTTGTATTGGTTAATTTGACATTCTCCTTTGCATAAATATTGCATCATATCAGATCTCTCTTTCTTTCCCATGTCCATATTTCTTTGTTATATCTTTCAGAAATCTCTAGATTTTGTTCTTTATATTTTCGCACTTCCCGAGTCACTTCTTTTTCCAAACAGCCCAAGGATTCTTGGTCTATATGTTATTCGTGAATCTGTTCTAATGAACACAAATTTGTATTTGAAGCTTCTGAAAGTTTTTTTTGTGGAAGTATTTTTCTTTCCTGTAATTTCTCTCTTAATCTTTTTGTATATCTTCTGTCCAAAAATGGTGTGCTTCTTGCATAATAGTAACAATGCATAATTTCTTTCTTATCCTCAATAGCCCACTATATCATCTTTATGGCTTTTTTTGGCCTATTAGTTTTTGTGATTTTTGTGGACTACTACTTCCTTCTATAACAAGCGGGCCATCCTTCCCCTGAGCCTGGCCCAACCCCATTGTAGGAATGTTTCCATGTCTTAAGGACTCAGTACTGTCATTTTTTTCCAGTCCTGGCACCAGTGCACCTACCAGGATTGGGCACTTTTCTGTCCTGGGACTTGTGCACTCAGCTGTCTTTTTTTTTATTTTTTAACCTACTTCTGCCCATGAAATATGCTATATAAACATAGTCTATATATCAGTGTCATCTTGGCGATGTTTTGTAAAAACAGAGTCTACCTCATTAAGATACTTAACAAGACTTGAGGATGAATTCAATTCCAACAATGCTATTCTCCTTGCTTGCTGATTTTGTCATCTCTCCATTCGGACCCCTTTATGGCTCAGCAGAAGTAGTAATAAATTAAAATTAATTTTGGGTCAAGGAACTTGGTAGCATAGTTGGCAAAAAGAGGATACTTTATTGTAGTGAATGTTGTTAAGGCAAATAAAAAAGAAGGATAAGAAGGCAAAGAGAAACTTGCTACTGGAAGACAAAAAATGAGATAGATGCAGATTAGGAAGACCATATCATGATAAATACAATATGACAGGAAATCAAAGACTTGAAACGCACCATACAAGGATATCTGGTGGATACAGGAATGGGAGCTGGAGGAAATACAAACAGGTCTGTCTGAGCATTCAGATACAATCTGAGATAGATGCAGATTAGGAAGACCATATCATGATAAATACAATATGACAGGAAATCAAAGACTTGAAACGCACCATACAAGGATATCTGGTGGATACAGGAATGGGAGCTGGAGGAAATACAAACAGGTCTGTCTGAGCATTCAGATACAATCCAAATCATGATTGAGGAAAATTAGTTAAAAGTTAGAGTTAACACGGGGGAAGCAAGATTAAACTGTTTAAAACTGAAAAATGACTGAGTTGAACGATCGATTGAGAAGGAAAAATATTAAGATAGTAGAGGTCCCAAAAAGAATAGAAGAGGCAAATTGGAAGGGTAAAGTAAGAGAATTACTGGCAGGCTGGACAGACATGAAGTTGTAAGAGATCCACATTTAATATGTACAAAGAACTGTATGGAGAACACAAGGGGGAGAAACCATAGACCCTGGCCAGTAATTGTATGATTCCAAACATAGAAGCTTAGAGAAAAAAATGTATCTAGCCGCCTTCAGACTATTCATCAGTGGAGCAGCCGTATCATTTACTGACACAGATGAGGTCTAGGCAACACTTTCAAAGCTGGTGAAACACTGAGGAGACATGAGTTGTAGACGAGAGATTGAAAGTACAGGGAAACAATCATCGGAGGTAGGAGGTGACTGGAAGGTAGTGCTGATATTTTCCACTTTTTAATAGACAGCAGAGGTTGCGGCAGGAACTAGACATTATGAGAGAAGCCAGGATTTAAAAAGCAGAAGGGGGCCAAAATGCCTCAAGAACACTTAGATTAACTGACTGCTGACTCTCTACATAGAGTGAAAGAACTTATATGTATGGCCATGCTAACTGTGACTTAAATGTTATGAAATAATGTCTGTCTGCTGTCTGTTTTCATGGTCTATTGTCAGTTAAGAATTTACCTCCTTTCCTTGATTCACAAAATTTGTATTAAGCAAGGTAAGAAATAAATAAGAATAAGCAAAGGAAGTAATAAATAAGAATAGCAGGACTTAAAGCAAAGTATATGTAAACATAAGCAATGCAGAGGTAATGGTTAGGAACTTAATCCCCTCAATTTCCCTAGAAAGTAGGATATGAAATTTCCCTCGAGTTAAGTTCATTGATCAGCTCATGGGTGCAGGACTTGATTATTCTGCAGGTTGGAAAGCACACAGATTTTGTACGAAAAGGAATCTTGCCACTTCTTCAACTGGCGTGATAATATATTAGAGCATTTTATCAATAGTGATGTTATACAGCTGCACAGGGAACAGAAAAAGCAATAGAAGCATTTATGTGAGTAATGTGCACTGTAATTATTATTATTATTATTATTATTCCTGTTATTATTATTTTTATTGGGGTATTTTAGAACTCTTTGCTCTATCCTCAAACCTGTGAATCCAATGTCTGTTTTCATCAATTTCAACCTTTGGGTTGTCAGATCGGATTGGATCCGTCCTTGATGCCTTTTTGTAATGCTGTGGATCTGAGGGTCAGAGTTCTCCTCTACCCATAATTCCCTCCTCTCTACTAAAGTACTGCAGGTCTCGCCCCCCCCCCCCCCGAACGTTCAGACGTGTTTTCCGAGGGCTGTGTCTTTTCATGATAAGTGAATGTTTTTTCTTTCTTAATAGTGGAGATTTCTCTTCCCTAACCCTTTCTAGATTCATAGTGTTGGACTAGTTATTAAAAATAGTTGCTAGTACTGTTAGTATTAGGATTAGGATTGTAGGTGTACTATGTTGAATTTTTGATATTACTTAAGTATTGCAAAAAGTAGTTAAATAAGTATTTTCCCATGATTAGAGTTAAATACTTGTACCTCTCCTTAGCAGTAAGTATGAAGTAAATAATTAGATAAATACTTAGACAAATAGTCTTCTGATATTTTCTACAGTACATTTTCATCTAGAGAAAGTTTCAAATATTTACATAAATATTACTGTTGTCATTGTGTCTTGGCTTCTACGATGATGTCCAACAAAACCCAAGGCTTCAAGAAGTACATGGCTTGTGGACATAAAATTCCACCTCAAGACCCACACACTTTATGCGCTTATTGTTTAGCTTCTGCTCATCTCGAGGCAAATTGTGATATTTGTGCTTCTTTTGGGAGTAGTACCATTTAAGGTTACAAAGAAAACTTATCTTAGAAGCTTTGCTTTCCCCTTAGACAGGTTTTTCATCTTCTCGACCTTCAATGTCTGGTATTTCTAGGCAAGCTTTAGCTTCCCCACGTAAAAAATGGATAGGAAGAAGGAAGAAGAGAGAGAGGGAAGTTGAGAGAAAGACCCAAAGAGATGAAGATAAAGAAGTCTAGGAAAAGGTCTCCTGATGCAATAGAGGTCTGGCACCTAAGACTCTGAGGGAGTCAGATCCACTAGCTACTTGGATCTAGTCTGCCTCACCCAAGATTTTCCATGGAACTGTTGAGTCCTAGGCTCCACTCACCCATCCAAGCAGAGAAAGACAGTACTTCAAACCTCTTTCGGTGGCATTTTTCTTCAGCTCTGTCTGGTCCACTAGAAGTCTTACTGAGATGGACATCAATTGAATGATGTGGAGATTCTTGACGACACAAATCCACCCAGGGGTTCTCCTGGTGCCATCCCCACGGACTCTCTTGGTACAGTGCCAACTACCCCTCCACTGTTTTCTCCTGTACTGGTCCATCCCTCAGATCATATCTCCCTGGTTCCAAACCCCCCTTGATGCACCTCAGTTGGAGCCAGCAACTTGAGGAACTTCAGCTTTGTCAACATCCCTTGCTCACTCAATTATGAGTTTTTTGGATCAAGATGAGTCTTGGAGCTGAAGTGTCAGTGCAGGGGCCCCTGCAGTAGAGCTGACTCTGAAATTTTTGGAGCCATATCTGCACCTCTGGGCTTTGGCTCTCCATAGCTCATGTCCGAGGACAGTCTTAGAGCCAGTGCTGATTGGGGCTGAGATTGTTCCTTCATCCACAGCTAGGAGAGATGTTCCTGCAGCTCTGATCATAGTGTTAACCTTTGAGCCATTTGAACAGATTCTGGCTGGACCTACAAGAGATATTCTGCCTTTGAGCTGAAATCTGTTCCAACTTTTACTTGTTCTTGTATCAGTGCCTTTAGGGCTAGACGGTACTTGCCACTCGAGTTCCCAATCTGATTTAGACCTGTTTCCTGAGATTCTCCCAAGGCAAAATCCTAGAAAACCAACTTGCAAATGGAAACTCTTAAACTCCTCTCCAGAATCTGACACAGAAGACACAGATCTGGAGAAAGGTGAAGGTTCCCCAATATCCCCTTTAGAAGATATCACCTTTGGTGACATCCCAGAATTGATGAAGCAGCAAGGAGGTTGGACCACTTAAACTACTTCACCAGATGAATTTGTGTTCCTTGAGGCCTTTGATACTGGCTCATCTGTGTCCTTGGTGGTATCACCTACTGATGCCCTTATAGACCTTCTACCTCAGAGGGCATGGAAGGACAATGTTGTAGTAGAACCTACCCCCAAGAAAGTGCATACAAGTTTGGTTCCTCCGAAAGACAAGAAGCACTGGAGCAATGATCCATTACTAGATGCCATGGTAGTAGAGCAGCCAAGAAAAAAGAACTGTCCAAACAGAGTTCTTCTGTTAATCCTCCTAATAGAGAGTCATAAGATGTTGGACAGACTCAGGAAACAGATGTATGCTTCAGCAAAGTTTGCACATATGGCACATTTTTGGAACGACCTAACCAAAGAGCTTACCAAGTCCCTTGCAGGTAACTTACCAGCGGATGTTCAAAATCCCAATTGCCTACCTTGCAGTCTATGTCAAATGTGTCCATGTGTCTAATTTCTAATGCAGCTGATGACACAGCCAGAGCAGCAGGCACCAGCATTACTGTGCACCAGCATGCTTGGATGCATCTGTGCGATTTCACAGAAGGCTTCAAGATACCTTTCATTAATGCCTCATTCAATGATTCCATACTTTTTGGACCAAAAGTAAGACAGAGAATTTTACTAGGAGTGAATAAGATGGCAAAACCCTATCTGTCATTGGAATGCATTTCTCCACTGCTCAGAGGTTCTTTTCAAGGAACCAAAGGGGTGGTAAGAAGATGGGGTTTAGAAAATCATAAGATTATCACCAAAACACTTGTGAAGACAAGCCCCCTCCCCCCCACAGCAGAGGGGTAGGCAACTCCACTGGATGTCCTCCTAGGGATAGAGGTGGAGCATATAACCAGGGATCCTTTGCCAGGGAAGTCTATCAATACTCCCAAGAAATTACCCGACTGCCGCACTCTGGATTCAGTCAGGGAGGAGCTTATCTTTACATCCACAAGCTTGGCAAGATTTTATAATGGAATCCTGGATGTTAGAGATAATCACCACAGGCTATACTATGCTATACCATTACCTTTTCTTATCTTCCATAGAAAAACAAAATATTCCCATGTTCCACCCAGTCATTTGGAATCTGCAGCAACAGATGTTTCCAAGCTGCTAGAAAAAAAGAGTCATCTAACAAGTCCTCCAAGACCAATTACGATTCAGAGTCCTTTCCAAGTTCTTTTTAGTTCCAAAAAAAAAAAAAAAACCCGGGAAACCTAAAGCCGATTTTGAACCTCAGTCACAATTAATTCATAAGACAGACAAAGTTCCAGATGGTCACAGTGCAATCCATGTTGTCTCTCCTAAGGAAGGATGATTGGATGTGCTCTGTAGATCTCCCTGATGCCTATTATCACATAAAAATACAGAGATAATCCTGGAGATTTCCCCATTTGTGGCTGGGAGACAATCATTTTCAATTCAGAGCACTGTCTTTGTCTCACCACAGCCCCCTGGGTGTTTACAAAAGTTATGGCAGTGGAAGCAGCTTATCTTCAACTGCAAGGGATCCAGGTGTTCCTGTACCTAGATAATTGGCTCCTTACTGCTACTTCCAGGGATCCTAGTCAGACTTTCCCAGTCAACAAATGTTAAATAAGTAAAATAAATAAATCCACTAGTTCAACACTGGGACCTTTCTCCACCATGTACAGTTACTGGGGATCATAGTTAATCAGTCCAAAAGTCCTCTGACTCCGACTCAGGAAGTAGAGTTTATTGGATGTCAAATCTACATGGTCCTTCAATTTGCCAAACTTTCAGACACCAGAGTACTATCCCAATGTCTAGTGGACTCCCAGGTCATTCAGCAGCCTTTCCTCAAGCAAGGTTGATTCTTCGTCTGCTAGGTTTGATGGCCTCTACCATTATACTAGTTCCCCCGGCAAGATGCCATATAAGAGTATTGCAGTGGACTCTTTCAGTTCAGTGGTCACAGAGTTTTCATCTCCTGCATACTAAGATCTGTCTCGCAGAAGTTTGCAGGGATCATATCAAATGATGGATAACTTCTTCATCAGTAAGAGAAGGAAGACATTTTTGTTCATCAAGCTCCTCGGCCACAGTAACTTAGATGTTTCCCTCTAGGGTGGGGTGGGGAGGCATTTTGAGGGGAATTTGGATCAAGGTGCTTGGTCACCCTTAATATTGATGTCTTGGAGATGAGGATGGGCTTCTTAGCACTGTGGGCATTCCAGGACTCCCTCCTCAAGGGGTGTGATCTCCATTCTGATGAACAACATGACAGTAGTCTGGTATATTGGCAAACAGGAGAGAACATGATCATATCCTGTTTGCCAGATAGTCATGAGAGGGTGACAGTGGACAATGTTTTCCCATTGTTTTCTGACAGAAGTGCATATCCCAGTGATGTCAGATGTACTAGTGGACAAGTTCAGCATGTCAGTTCTACTGCCCCAGAAGTGGTCTCTCAGTTGGACAGTAGTGACACATTTTCAGCTTCTGGGGCCAACTGTGCTGCAATCTCTGCCTTATACCTGAACAAGAAGTGCAGAAGTTGTTTTGCCTTGATCCCTCCACAGGGAAAATCACCGAGGGATGTTGTAGTTCACAATTGGCCTCGGGGTCTCCTCTTCACTTTCCCCCAGTACCACTGTTGACAAAACTCATTCAGAAACCCAGAAAGTGCAAGACCAGAGTGATTCTTATTGCTTTGTTTTGCCCCTGGCAGGTTTGGTTCCCCCTCCTTTAGTCTCATTTGATACATAATCCTTTGGTGTTGTATTCAAATCCAGATCTGAGTTACCCATCTGGATTGCTTCTTCCAGATCTAAAAGCTCTGAAGTAGGCTGCATGGTTCTTCCAGTTTTAGGAATAGCCTTCTTTGATGGTCCACATTATTTCTCAAAAACAGTCTACCAAAAAGATATACCAAAGCAAATGGAAAACATTTTTATTTGGGCTTTCCTGAAAAGGTTAGAGCATTTTTCTGCCCCTCTCCCATGCATCTTAGGGGGTGAATCTCCAAAGTCTGCCTCAAGGGTGCTTTCTTACTCTGACCTCCAATGAGAGGTCCAGTTTTCCCATGGGATATCTCTATTATGCTTTTAACCTTGACCTAAAAACCTTTCAAACCATCAGCTTTAGTAGATTTTGAGTTTCTCTCATGGAAAATCATTTTTCTTGTTGCAATTACGTCCTGTAGATGGATCTCTGAATTACAAGCACTGTCTTGCAAACCACCACATTTGTTTTTTTTCATAAAGACAGAAAAACATTGAGAACTAATCTTCTTTTCTACTAAAGTTGACATGCAAGGAAATCTGAATTGATTTGCCAGTCTTTTTTTAACCAGATTCTGAAACAGAGAGACATCTCATATTCTGTTTACATTAAGCCAAGGATATCAGAATCGGATTGACTATTTGTATCCTTGTCTAAAGAAAAATTGGGAAAAAGGCATATTGAAAGTCATACTTTACAAATGGCTGCTCAGAATGCATTTCTTATAATAACTGGGGTTTATTGTTGCATACAAAAATAAAATCCCATTCTGTAAGAACAGTAGCTACTTCTACATCATTCATGAAGAGAGTCCCCACTGATGACATTGCAGCAGCAACATGGTCCACAGTCCATATCTTTGTATCTCATTACAAATCGAACATGCAGTCCAGACCATGTTCTTGTTTTGGTTTAATTGTTCTCAGAAATGTCCTTCCTTGATGCCACAGAGGTGTTCTGCAGCTGGGAATCTGTCCTAGAGGTTGAGCTGAACGAAAATAGACATCAAATACAAAAGCTATATACTTAATAGATCTGTGCTGTCTCTGTTGTCTCATTTTTCAGTTCACCATCCCTCCCCCCTTCCCCCTTCTGTTGTTGTCACTGACAGCTTCTAGTGACAGGAAAAACTTCATCTGAAACCCCGTCTGTGAGGTTTTCTAATGTGTACCTTACTGTTGGTATTAATATGTTCCCTAACCACGACACCTAAAGGTTTTCCAGTCGTAGGATGGACATAATATTTAAGGATAAGTTAGCAAACCTGATCTGAGGTACTTTAGTGGAGAGAAGGTAATTGTGGGAAGGGGAGGAGTCAGAGCCTTGGATACACAGCTTTAGAAAAAGGTGGCAAGGTCAGTTTGATTGAATCCAACAATTCAAAGGTTGAACCAGATGAAAATGACACAACATAGATCTATCATTATTGTAAGCACATAACTTTCATTTTTAGGTTGTATCATTCCTGTTGGAGCCTCTCTTCTCCTCCTCCTATATTGCCTTTCATTCTTTTCCTAGACTCTCACAATTTATTAATTCTGCCCATAAGGAAGGGATGTGGCTATATGATAGTTTAAGCTGAAAATTACTTAAGTCTGTACCAATAGAGAATATTATCTACTTGGTGGCAGATGAGTGGATTGAGTGGTCAGTGGTGGTATAAAGTGGGTGACTGGAATAGTAGAAATGCATAATATGGCAAGAGGAAGCCAGATGTGTGAGAGAGAAGTATAATGTTGGTCACTATGTAGAAGGTAGTGGTAAAGGGTAATGAAGTGGGAGAGGGTAGTGAGCAGAGGTTTTAGAGTATGATTGGTTATAATAATTGTAGGAGTGGCTAGAATGATATAAATCAAATAATATGGGGGTGTGTGGGAATGAGGTAGAGTGGAAAGTGAAGCGGTGCTTCTCCGCAAAGAGGATTCCAAAACTTATCAGAAAAGGCAGGTTTTAAGGTAAATCCCGGTATATGTGAGGCAGAGCACCTCGCTGGCCTTGTTCAAGAGAAATCTTGACCAATGGATGGGAGATCGCAGATATACCCCAGGGATTACCTCAGTGTCACTGCTCAACAGAGGCACAGCAAAATAATGGGTATAGTTCCCCATACTAAAGGGGTGGCGTAAGCCACAAAACTATGGGCTAGGCTTGTAAATGCCCTCGGGCAGATAGCCTAGTATGAACCTATGAACCTATGAACCTAAGGCAATGACTCTCTGGGATGGCTAAAGTGACCAGTCCAGAGAACCCTCCCAAACAAAACAGTAAGATAATAAAGTGGGCCAGTAAAAAGTAAAATTAGCGTAGACAGACAGAACTAGGAAATCTGGATCTATGAAAAAGAATGAAAGCCAGTAATGAGGGAGGAAGAGAACAGAGGCTTTAGCAGGAATGATAAAAACCTAAAACCACAGGTTTGAGGACAAAACAAATTCTTAGCAGTTATATTATCCTCATGGGGAATATCACAATAAATTATTTTCAGCAGTTCTGTTCCCAGAACTTGCATAAAGAAGGCAGACATTTTTTTCCAAAATGTTTTTATTCATTTTATAATGCAATAACTTAACAGTATAGTAAAAAGAAAAAAAACAAATAAACTATATAGAATGTAAATAACTTATTTATTTTATTTTATTTATTTGTAGTTGGTTTACCAGGATGGTCCATTGGGCCAATGAACCCATTTTCAATGGAGTCCTGGGGAGAAAAGCTCCAATAACAATCTAGGTTACAATAGTTTAAAGAATATATTTTTACAAGGGTTATAGTTTTGAGCAAGACATTTACAATTCAAACAGCAAACATTACAAATAATACACACTAGTGATGAGGATGAAGTTAAAACTAACTGGCAGTGGAACATTGCATATACAGCAGAGAGGCATTACTTTTTTGGAATATACAGTTCATAGTTACAGTCTGCTTCATTGTTTACAAATTGCACATAAGCAGTGACAGTCTGATGCATTTTTTACTACTAACATATAAGTACTGGAATATAAGCATATGGAGAGATGATAGAAGGAGAAGGTTTTTGATGAGTAATAGATTGAAAGAGAAGAGAGAGAGAGAAGGAATCCAAGGTGAAGGAATGAAGTGAAAAAGGAGTTTGTTATCCTTGGAATGAGGGGAACAGGAGTTTGATATCGTATGTTATGTATGGAGAGAGCAGGAGCATTCCCATTGGGATATTAGGTGTGAGTGAAGGGATTTTTTGAAAGAGTAATGGTTAGAAGTGGTACGAATGGAAGGTGGTAGGCAGTTCCAGAGACGTGCTAAGCCATAAGATAGAAGATTTTTGCCTAGTGGACGAGATGGTTTGTACACTTCTATTAGATTTTGATTATTGGACCTAAGTACTCTATTGGGAAGGTGCATCTTAAAGCTAGAAGAGAGGGAAGGACAGAGGGTGGGGTTAAAAATGAGCTTATGTGCAAGAGGTAGTTGTATAGATGAGTTGGTTTGGTAGTTCTAGCCATTTTAGTTTTTGGAGAGAAGAACAGTGGTGGGAGGATGACTTATGGCTGGTAGCAAATTTGGCAATTTTGTTGTAGCAGGAGGAAAGTTGAGATTAAAGAGAGGATTGTAGGTTAGTGAGAAGAGGAGTTCCATAGAGAAGGGAGGGGATAAGAAAGGAAGTAGAGAGTTACTTTAGTTGCAGGGGTTAGGTAATGATTTTGTCGATAGAGCATGCCTAGTTTTTGATGTGTCTTTTTGATGTTTAGTTGTAAGTGGGAATGGAATTTAAGCTGGTTATCAATTTGGACCCCAAGTAATTTGGTCTCTGATACCAGTTCCAAAGGTGTATTGTTTTGGCTGGTGATAGTAAAGGAGTTAAAGTTAAATGAGGTAGTTTTAGAGGGAGTAAATACCATAAATTTGGTTTTAGAGGCATTTAATACAAGGTGGTTTCTTTTCATCCATTGCTCAGTGGTTGAAAAAGCTTCTTGAGTAAGTTTTAAGAGTACAGGGGTAGATGTGGCAGAGCAGATGATAGTTGAATCATCTGCATATTGGATGATATTTGAGAAAGGAATAGAGTTCTGGAAATCATTTATAAATATGTTAAAAAGAAGAGGGCCTAATATGGAACCTTGGGGAACTTCGGTTGGGGTATTAAGAAATGAGGAGGTGGCCTTTTTCCATTTTACTGCTTGATATCGGTTAGATAAGTAGCTTGAGAACCAATTCAAGGAGGAAGGGGTTAGGTTAAGTTTAGATAGTTTAGTTAAAAGCAGGTTATGAGAGATAGTGTTGAAGGCTTTAGAAAGGTCAAGTAGTAGGGTGGAAACTAGAAGGCCAGAATCCCTGGCTTTATTAATAGTTTCAAGGAAGGAGAGAAGGGCAGTCATAGTACTGTGACATGGCCTGAATCCGTGTTGTGTGGGTGTAAGAAGCTGATTTTCTAAAAGGTGTGGAAGAAGTTGTTGTTGTATGCATTTTTCTAAAAGTTTAGAGATGGGAGACAGGATAGCAATGGGACGGAAATTGCTAACATTATTATTGTTGCCTCCTTTATGTAATGGTATAATGAAGGCCTTTTTCCAAATTTCGGGTACTATGCATTCCTGGATTGAACGGTTAATTAGAATGCTAATGGGGTAGGTGACTGCTTCAGCGGCTACACTGAGAAAATAAGCAGGGATATTATCTGGAGCATTGGAGCATGGCTTCAATTTCTGGAGGAGTTTTTTTATAATAAAAGTGGGAACTGGTTTTAAAGAGAAGGGAGGACACTGGGAAGTGTGGGTAGTAGGGGAAGAAGATGGAGATGGGTGAGTGATAGTAGATGAAGGGGTGAAGGATTGTGAGATGTTAGGGGAGAGTGAAGGAGTGGTGGAAGAACAGAGATGAGTAATGGTAGAGGAGGAAGGAGGTGATGTGGAGATTGTGGTGGTATTAGAGAAAGATGAAGTAAGTTTAGAAATAGCATCAATGAAAAAAGTGTTAAATTGGGTTGCTAAGTCAGTGTCAGTAGCTTTAGGGTCAGGGGAGGGGGTGTCTAGTTTGCCAGGGTTGAGGAGAGTGGAGATACCTTTCCAGAATTTTTGAGGGTTATTTTTGTTGTTGTTTTGTAGTGTGGAGAAGAAGTCTTGTTGGTCGGAAATTATGAGTCTTTTTACTTTATTTCGAAGTGTTTTGTATTCAAGAAGGGTGAGGGGGGACCTATTTTTTTGGTAATGAGCCCAGGCTTTATCTCTTTGCCTCATAATAGTTAGTGTGTTTTTAGAAAGCCAAACGGCTGTTTTATTTTATATTCTCTTTGTCCTTATGGGAGCATGGTAGTCTAGAATTTTTAGGAATGAGGAGTTAAAGTAAGCAACTGCATTGTCGAGAGGTAATGTTTTTAGACAGTTCCAGTTTATAGCTTTTAGGGAGTTAGTGAAGGATGTTGTGTTGAAGTTTTTTTGGTTACGTAAGGTAATATAGTTGTGGGAATGCTGTAAGGGTAAATGGAGTCGGTATGTAAAGATGGGAAGATGGTCACTAAGAGGATCAGGAAGAGTACCACTGTCAGAGAAGTATTGGGGATGTGAGACTAGAATCCAGTCCAAAATTTTGCCACTGGAGAGGTTTTTTGTGGGATGTGTTATAGAGTTAATTAGTTGTGAAAAGTTGTAGAGGTTGATGTTAAGTGGGTTTTTAGGTGATTGAATGGAAGCCCAATTAATATTCACATCTCCTAGGATTATTGTTTCATTACTGATGGTAGAGAGCCAGGAGAGGATGTGTTCAAGAGTTGAAATATTATCTCCTGGGGGGGGTGTAGATGGAGGCTATACATATGTTTATGTTTGTTAATTTGAAGTATTGCAAGGAGTAGTTTGGCGTTATTAAAGGGTGGGGTAGGCTTATTATAGGGAGTGACTGATAAGGAGGATGAGTATATGAGTGCTACTCCTCCCCCTTTTTTGTGGGATCTATGTTTTCTAATGATAGAGTAGTTTGGAGGTATAATTTCAGAGTCTTTTATGTGGGGTTTTAGCCAAGTTTCTGAGATGGATAGGATATCAGGTTTATTATGATTTATCCAGGCATGGAGGTTTGGGATTTTATTTACTATACTGTGAGAATTTAAAGATGTAAGGAATATGGACTTATTTGTGGTGGATGAGTTGGATGGGCCAGGGTTAGGATGGATGTCACCTGAGAGTAGACTACAGATCAGATATGAGAATGTGTTAGAGAGATAGAAACATAGTTTGGAGTGTAGGTTGATTTCAGGAGAAATGATTAAGGGTTTCTTAGTTATAAGTGGGGTAGGAGTTTTATATGAGGTAATCAGTTTATAGGGAAAAAGTAGGATGTATGTTATGGGATAAAGGTGGGGGGAGATTGGGGTTCCAGAATGTGGGTGTGAGAAGGAAAGATGTTTAGTTACATGAAAGGAATGTTGATGGTATGGAGTGTGGGGCTGGGTGAGGTAATGAAGGTAGGATAGGTTGAGAAGTAAAAGTAGTAGATAGGAGATTTGTGAGTATTTAGATAACATGGTGGAATAGGTTATTTAGAGGTACTATTGGTTGGGCAGGTTCAGTGTTGGTAGTACAAGAGAGGGATATATATAGAGTAGTTATTAAGTTCTTAGAGGGGGGAGAGGTGAACAGAAAGTGAGGGGTTGTTTTGGGTATGTTGGGGAGTGGTTATGGAGAGGATAATATGGAATAATTGGGAAGGTGGGATGAGATAGATGAGAAGGGTTGGAAAGTTTGAGCAGGAAAAAGGGAGTGTGTGTTATTAGTGTGGAGGAGAGTGATTGGTTTGTGAAGAAAGTGGGTGTGGTTATGGTAGAATAAAGGTAGAGGTGCTGGGGGCGTGTGGGAATAGGGGGCAGGGTAGGGGAGCGGAGTAAGCCCGCAGGGCGAACGGAGCGGGTAGTAACAAGGAGAGCAAGAACAATCAGCAGAGTGTATAGTTACTGAAGGTGAGTAGGGGAACAGTAAGTCAGAATGATAGAGGTAGTAAAAATATGTGAGACAGAATAAAACAGGAAAAGTTATAGCTTAAAGAGAGAACCACTAGTGTAGGAATTAGTCAGGATTAGTGGTACAAGAGTGCCATCCAGTGGACAAAAGCAGAAATGCAGCTTGTAATTCACTAGGGCAGTCCCTGGACTAGATAGGGCTGAGGGGAGATAGGAGCGAGAATAAATCAGGGAACTGGGTGAGGAGGGAGTGCAGAGATACAATAGGAGAAGAGCTGGGCTGCTGGCTATTCTGGCAGGGGAGCACACTGAACACCTAGTAGGGCCTAAAAGCAGTAAAATGCACGATTTAGCAGCAGATGTACGTACTTCCTTAAGTCCTTCTGGGATAAGCTGGTTCAGTACAGTAAGTTGAGCGGCAGGTTGAACTGCAGGTGAAAATGGCTTGGGCCAAGTGTCCACCCAGGCGTATGCAAAGTGGATAGTTCAGGGTAGGACAGGACAGTTCCTTAAGTCCTTCTGGGCTAAGCTGGTTCAGTACAGTAAGTTGAGCGGCAGGTTGAACTGCAGGTGAAAATGGCTTGGGCCAAGTGTCCACCCAGGCGTATGCAAAGTGGGTAGTTCAGGGTAGGACAGGACAGTTCCTTAAGTCCTTCTGGGATAAGCTGGTTCAGTACAGTAAGTTGAGTGGCAGGTTGAACTGCAGGTGAAAATGGCTTGGGCCAAGTGTCCACCCAGGCGTATGCAAAGTGGGTAGTTCAGGGTAGGACAGGACAGTTCCTTAAGTCCTTCTGGGATAAGCTGGTTCAGTACAGTAAGCTGAGCGGCAGGTTGAACTGCAGGTGAAAATGGCTTGGGCCAAGTGTCCACCCAGGCGTATGCAAAGTGGGTAGTTCAGGGTAGGACAGGACAGGACAGGACAGTTCCTTAAGTCCTTCTGGGATAAGCTGGTTCAGTACAGTAAGTTGAGCGGCAGGTTGAACTGCAGGTGAAAATGGCTTGGGCCAAGTGTCCACCCAGGCGTATGCAAAGTGGGTAGTTCAGGGTGGGACAGGACAGTATAGGTGTAGATGCTCCGCCAGAAACGCACAACAGCCAAACGCAGTTAACAATTAAAAAAGCAATATACATAGGAGAACACTTAATATTTCTCTAACAGATTAGACAATTTTGTCCAAGCAATTAAATGATGAGTCATGTTGTTAGTCCTTGCTTTTATAGTAGCAATTGCATTCTTACAAATGTATTTCACAATAAGATGAATAAACTCAACTTTAAAGACAGAAGTAGATTGGGATTTCTAATTTTTAGTAACAATTTTCTTTGCTATAGAGAGGATAGACTATAGTAAAAATGTTTGTTTTTTTAGGAATGACTTCAGGGACAGGAATATTGAAAAGGATAAGGAAGTCAGAAATTACAGTTATCAATTCCATAGAGCTTTACAAAGATATTTAAATTCTAATCAAAATGGGGAAATTATTTTGCAATTAACAACCATATGTATCCAGTCAACATCAGGGTGTCCACATCTCCAGTATTTCATTTCATCTTTCTTGTACATTATTGCTAGTCTGTGTGGGGTTAAAAAACAGGGTCTATATTAGAACATCGAAGTTTCAAAACTTCGAATGTTCTAATATCGACCCCTATTCTGCGAAAGCTGAAAATATTGAACATATAGAACAGCAAATTTTTTCCTAGGGAAAAAATTTGCTGTTCCAAAACACATACACACAACACAAGCACACCAAACAAACAGCAATCCACACACACATACACCTAAAATCTTACCACCTAACCCTACACTAAACTGTACACGCACCACTAACTATCCACTTACCTTAACCCAAACCCTAACCCTAAGTTCCGTCACTATTGCACACTCACTTCACCCGAGATGATAGAATATTTCCACGAGGGAGGGATGTTTGCTGTAGTTTTAAATTCTTAGAATGCATTGAGTAAGATTTTCAATATGTTATCGGATAAGATTTTGTAAATTTCCGGAATTAGACCATCCAGACCCGGTGCCTTATTTTTGTCTTAACATTACTTTATTTGTTGCTTTCATTCTTTAAAGGAAAATGGTTTATCAATGTTATTAATATTGTGTTTGTATAGCTTCTTTTGAATATTATTAGCAAGAAAGTTTTCAATACTTTTAACACTTGTAGATGAGTTGTTATTATTAATATTCTTGTAATGGTTTTTAAAACATAAGATTTTTTTTTAGATCTGTAACTTTGATAGTCTGATTATTTCTAGTGTATATTATTTCTTTTATATGACTTTTTCATTTAAATGTTTAGAGCTAATTGCAATCCTGTGCATACGTTTGGGATTAATTGAGTAGGATTGTAATCTGATTTTTTCCAGATTTATTGATATTTTATGTTGCATGAAATCCTGATATTCCTTGTTCAGTTTACATATGTCAGCTTATGCAGATTTGTCATTTGCTGTAAGTTTTAGTTTTAGTTCATCAATTTCTTTTTGTATGTCTACCAGTTTTTATCCCAGTCTTTCCTTTTATTTATATACCAACTTTGACTTTACCATTTAAGACTACCTTTAAAGTGTCCCATAGGATAAGATCTGAAACCTCTCCATTATTATTGATGTCTAGGTAAAGCTTTATTTTATCTAGAAACCATGCTTTAAATCCTTGTACTGTTACTAGATAAGCAGGTAGTCTTTGGCAGAAGTTTAAGGGTCAGTATCAAGTGTTACATTGAAGGTGATAGCACTGTGGTCAGACATAGGGTATGATGTCAGCACTAAATTATCCATTTTGGCCAGTAAAGAACTGGTTACAAAGACTTTGTCTATGTTGGTATGCGTGCCAAATCTGTAAGAGTAGTGAGAATATTTCAGGGAGGATATTATTTTTATACCATCAATGTCAATTAGGTTTCTGTTTTTTATATAGTTGTTCAAGTGCTTGGCAACAGGGGACATCTTCAGGGGCTTAGAACTTGTAGAATTAGTGGAGGACAAGATACAATTAAAATCACCTGCTAATGATAACTCACCTTTAGACTTTAATGTTATGTTGTCTAAATGTTTTTTCAAAGTTTTTGTCCCAATACCTGGTATCCAGTAGGTGTTTGCAAAAGTGTGCATCTTTTATGTAGTTTTAGTATGACTAAAGCAAGCATACCATCATTGCTTGAGTACGAGTCAACTATTTCTGGAATTGTCATTGATTTTCTGTGTAAAATCAGGACACCTCTTCTCTTGTGGTTGTAGTTTGAACTTAACAATCTTATAATCCTTAAAGGTTAATTTGTTTAGCTCTTCTGTTACTAAAAGAGATTCCTGAATGAATGCAAAATCTGTTTTGTGTGGCATTAAATATTTGTTGATACTACTCCTTTTCATGGGGTTGTTCAACCCCTTGGTTCATAGGTAGGTACGAGGCTATCAGCCCTAGGGACTAAAGGTACCCTGGCTTTTGCCACCCAAGAAAATTATTTTCCTGTGCCACTGTCGAGCAGAGCCACAGAAGTGATCCCTGGGGTGATATTGATATTAATACATATCATGTTAAATATTATCATTTGATGGAGACTGTTATTATAAGTAAAATTGAAAAGTGCTTCCTTGATTCATTATGACCAATACATTTTTAAAACTGTTGTGGACAATTTAAAAACTCTAAATTTGAAAAAAATTTTGTTTGTATCTTTCGGCTTTTCCCAGTTAGGGGTCACCACAGCAGAACTCCGTTCCGATAATGATTGGCAGTAGATTTTTACGTGCTGGCTTGCCGGGCCTAACGCGCAACCTTCAACGAAGGAACGCCCATTCACGCATGTCGCCACACAGAACACATTCTAACTGAGAATCGAACAGGCAACGTCTAACTGTGAGGCGGCAACGCTACCGTAGCACCACCACCGCAGGTAAATTTGAAAAACAATAAAACTGTATATTTTAACAATGTTCTACATGAATAAACTAAATCCAGGCTTACTATATCTATCATAGAAGCCACAGACTAACCCTCTTATGACCAGCAGGTAAATTTGAAAACAATAAAACTGTATATTTTTAACAATGTTCTACATGGATAAACTAAATCCAGGCTTATTATATCTATCATAGAAGCCACAGACTAACCCTCTCATGACATCTAGTGGGAATTCCTAACTACTGCAGCTTAATAGCAAACAAAAGGGAAACTGCATGTACATTAAAAGCATACAAAAGGAAAATTTTAATTTACTATACTATGTATGCATGAACTAAGAACATGAACCTGTATACACTTTATTTTTTTATCTAAACAGACTAACCAAGATAAATTAATTAACCCTAATAATTATTTGTTACTATGAATAAATGCAGGACTATAATGTCATTAAAGCCGACAGGAAAAGATGCATTTAAAACTGTCACTGTCAAAACATATTTGCAATTTTTATTTAAATATAAATGTAATTCAGATTAAATAAATCACTATTTACAGTAAAATATATGCTTACAGGATTTTTTAGATAAAAACAATTGCTAAACGAATGAAAACACAGTTCAAACAATTATTCTTGAATCTGATTGGCTGTTAGAGTCCAGTGAAAAGAAATGGGTTCAAATGTCACGCCTACTTCTTGGCACACAGCACAGATTGTTTCTCATGAGTCTGAGAGCTAACTGAAGCCTTTAGAAGCTCGAGCTTGTCATAAAAGTTGTCAGAATTCCATCCTAAAAAGTAAGTAGGCAGGAATTTTCTAGTGAACTTGTAAAATGATGATTATTTAAAATAAAGGCTCCAAATTACCAACCATACACAGCTATAAGATATATTAGCTAAATGGAGCACATTACAGAAGTTCAGTTAAGTAGTATATGTATATATAATAATAATAAAATGTCACCACTTTCTCTTTAAATACTTGAAAAAGTAACACAATAAGCATTTCTCTCTCCTGCAGTGATCAAATACTATGACACTAGGACTAAAACTGAAAGGGAAGACATACATGAAGAAATAAGTATAGGATATAAAAGAAATATATGTAAATATATGAAATGAGTGAGTGATGTTATACCATTTCACTAGTGCTATGCTATATATATATATATATAGAGAGAGAGAGAGAGAGATAAAAGTATAAAATAGTAGTTTACAGTTGGATAAGATTTTGATTTACTTGTATTTTGAGTGCTATATATTATTTATAAAGTTAGCACTGTTGTGGAAAAGATAATAGATGAGAAAAAAGTTACATTACCTTTTTAATTTCTTCAAATCTTTTGGGTTTCTAATACCATGACGGGAATGGACCCCATTCCTAAGTCAAAGTACAGTTAAAGGTCATGAAATTAGTATTGTTTCACTCTTTGATGTTAGCCAAAAGTGCTCTTCGCAGCACCTGCAGTGTGCCCAGTAATGACTCCTTCTGCAATTTGTATGGAGTTACATGTATTGGTAGCATATCTAAATAGGACTGTAGACAATTTTTTTTTATAAGACCTGTTGCTCCTACTATTATCAGAACTATCTGGGTATCTTTCTTCCACATTGCTGTCATTTCTGCTTGCAAATCCTGATATTTTATGACTTTTGTGTCTCTCTGTATGCAGGACACTGTAGTCACTGGGTGTGGCAATTTCAATGACTAATGCTACTTATGTCTTTTTTCTTGGACCACTATATCTGGTTTTCTAGCATCTGTCTTTTGAACTGATGGTAATGGATACTCCCATTGTAATGCAGACTTCATTTTCTATGATGCTTTGTGGCTCATGTTTCCAGTGTTTTTTTGCCACTTCAGTACCATAATGTTTGTACAATCCCCAGTGCAGCAGTCTCGCCACAATACTGTGCCTTTCAGGGTCTACATGAAAATTCCGAAAGTCCACAATGCTGACAACGAGAACACAGACACCGGAAGATCGACAACGGAGATGATCGAAAGTTGAGAATCCTGACGTTGAGAACACCGACATGTTAAGGTAAGTGTGCAATAGGGATGGATGTTAGGGTCAGGGTGTGGGTAATGTAAGTGTGTGATAGTGACGGACGTTAGGGTAGGGTGCGGGTCAGGTAAGTGTGCGATAGTGACGGACTTTAGGTTTAGGAGCGGGTTAATTGAGTTAGTGTTAGGGTGCGGGTAAGGTAAGTGTGCGATAGTGACAGACTTGAGGGTTGGGGCAGATTAAGTGAGTTAGGGTTAGGGTGCGGGTAAGGTAAGTGTGCGATAGTGACAGACTTAAGGGTTAGGGGCAGATTAAGTGAGTTAGGGTTAGGGTGCGGGTAAGGTAAGTGTGCGATAGTGACGGACCTTAGAGTTAGGGTTTGGGTTAAGGTTAGTGCATAGATAGTTGTGTATGTAAGGTTGACTGTAGGTTTGTAAGGTTTTTGGTGTGCTTGTGTTGTGTGTGTGTTTTTCGGGAAAGTTATTTGTTTTGTTGATTGTCGGGATTGTGAAGTTTCGTGTTTTTGAACTTTCGGTTTTGTCGTGTCGGTTATTTCGTTGTTGGTATTTTGGCGTGTTGATGTTATCAGGTAGACCTGCATTTCAGTATACAGTCCTTCTGCCATTAGTATGTCGCAACCAGCAACGAGGTGTGCAACTGTTTCCAATTCTGTTTTGCAAAACCTACATTTGTCTGTTTCTCTCACATGTTCAATGGACTTTGTAAACCAGTGTGTATGTAGCCCACTATCTTGTGCCGCCAATATTAACTTTTCATCTCTTGGTTTGAATTTGCCTCTCCTTAACCATTCCTGTGTTCATTCCTGATCAACATGAGGTTCTTCCAGAAGTTTTCTATACTTGCAACTATATTTATGCATCTCCTACATTTCTTGCCTTTACATCTGGTCATTCACCTTATATTCTTTCTTTTGGTTTTTGGCACATTCAGTTGCTGCCTGGTTTTTATCTTCTTCTGGTTTGATTCCCATTCCTGCTTGATGATGATATGCTTCTGCCAGATTAAGCAGAGAAGTCATCTTAGATATATTCTTAGATTTATTCTCTTCATATTTCAAAACTTTCATTACATTTGGGTCTTGTGAGGTCAGCAGATATGTGTGGAGTCCCACAATTGCAGAGCTATACATGTAGTCAATTTCAAGGAGGCCCATCCCTCCTTCAGAACAGGGAATATATAATCTTGGTATGCACTGATTTTTATAAATGATTTGGTGAGCATGAAGCATCCTTCTTGTTTTCCTATCTAATCATTCCAACACGTTTTGGGGCCAGTCAGTCACTCACTCCAAAACTGTAAGTGAGGACAGGAAGAGCAAATTGCCGCATAGCTTGGGTTTTGTTCCAAGATGTCAGTGCTGTTTTCAGGATTAATTTAAGTCTTCTAAAATATTCCTTGCTAAGTTTTATTCACATTTGTCTGTGCTTTATTGTTGATCCTTCATCAGTTCCCAAATATGTATGCACTCCTTCTTGAACTCAAGTTCTTTTATATTACATTCTTGTCCCAAACTGATGTTTTCCTGGTGTTGCAGTTTTCCTGCTTTATAGGTTTGCTTTTGCACATTTATCAAGACCACATGGCATTCTTATATCATTTGAAAACATTTTGACAACTTGCAATTGTGCTTTCAGTTCCTCATCTGATGAGCTGTACAGTTTTAAATCATCGACAAAGAGAAGGTGAGAAGTCTTTACACTGTTGTTGTCTAGGAGCCAAATTATGGCCATGGCCTAAGTTAAGTAGACACCTTAATGGGTTAAAGGCAAAGTAGAATAGCAGCAGTGACAGCGGAATTTTTATCCCTAGGATAATAATTTGTCCTTTATCATGGCTTAATTGCAGAGTGGTCTGCCATTGTTTCATGGTCACTGTAATGTAGTCAATCAATATAGGATGTATCTTATACATTTTTAAGCACTCTTTTATCCATGAATGTGGAATACTATCAGATGCTTTTTTATAGTCAGTCCATGCCATACTTAGATTATTCCCCTTTGTACAGTTCTCCACTATGACTTTATTTAACAACAAATGATTCTTTGTTCCATATGACTTTCTTGTATTGCCCTTTTGTTCTACTGCCATAATTGAGTTTCTCTTCTTCTAAACAACTATAAACTCTGCATCAATTCCCATTTATAGTTTATACGTCGTTGGAAGGCAAGTTATTGGTCTATAATTTTTAGGGTAGCTTGCAGGTGCACTCTTAAGTAGGAGCATTGTTTTTCCTGTTGTTAGCCAGGTTGGTGTCTGTTCGGGGTGTACATATAAATAGTTCTTACTCAACGCTAAATCTGTGTACAAAGATGTTAATACTTTTAGCCAAAAGTTAGGTACTGCATCTGGGCCTGGGATTTTCCAATTGGAGGCATTTCTTAACTTTATTTCAATCTCTTTGGCTGTTAATTCATCCTGTTTCATATTCTGTACCTTTAAACGTCTTATTATTTCTTTAACTTCTATCCATTTAGCATCTTTGTTATATTCCACAGATCGTCATAGATATTTCTCCAAAATGTATCTATTTCTTCTTTTTTGGCAGTCTTTCAATCCCTTTTACCTTGTTTTCCAATTCTCTGTAAAACTTTTTTGGGTCATCAATAAATTGCTTATTTTGTACTTTTCATTTATATTTATCT
Organism: Protopterus annectens; assembly: GCF_019279795.1. Classification (NCBI taxonomy): domain Eukaryota; kingdom Metazoa; phylum Chordata; order Ceratodontiformes; family Protopteridae; genus Protopterus; species Protopterus annectens. The sequence goes on along the minus strand of NC_056728.1, from coordinate 31,965,382 downwards.
TCATATCTTGTACGTTTTTTTGCCTGTGCTGAAATTTTTAGTTTGTTATTTGTGATAGTGCATGATAGATCCTGGTCTATTCTAATACTGCGCAATGCTTTTATCCCGTTTATCTATCTTAGTATTTTTTGATCTGTTCCCTCTTCTATAGTCTTCTAACAGTGACACTTCTTGTTTTAACTGCTTTATAATTTTCTCTGTTCAATATTTTCATGATGGTATTCGATTTCTCCCCTTCCTTTCCCTCACTTCCCTGTGTTCTTGTGGTAGAACTTTATCAGTTATTAATTTAGCTGCACAGTAGTATTCTCTGTTTACTTCTGTTTTATCGCATGGATCTCTGTGAGCAGTCCTAATTACTGTGTTCATTTGTTATATCAAAGGTCTGACTTTTTGGGTTGTATTAGCCTTCTGCAGTCTATTTCTTTCATTGATCTTGATTTATCTGTCTATGTCTATTAAATCAAGCAACTCTTCTCTTAGCTCATTTTCTTCCAAACTGAGGGCATATCCCTTGTTTTCCATTTCCTGCAGGCATTCTATAGAAGGTTCTGTAGCATCTTCTCTTCAGTTTCATCCTGTGCCATCCGTTGCTCTGCTATCACTACTCAACATTGACTGAATAAGTTTCCACAGGTTCCTGTTCGTTCTCTTGCTGTCTAGCTTCAGGTGAACCTTTATACTGGTTTCCTGTGGAAGACTCCAAATTATCTTCATATGGCTCCTGACCAATTGCTTCCTGTTCCACTGGTTTCCCCTTAATTTGGATATCCATTGCTCTATCCTGTTGTGGTGCTTTCTGGATTGGATTTTCTACACTGAATCCTTCACTTCGCAGGTACTCCATAACCTCAATTTCTATTTTTTTAACTTTATTACTAATCTCATTTTCTACTTTTCCTCTTTGTTTTCTTATTTTTTGTATTGTAAAGTTTTCCATATCTGGATTCCTTTGCGTGTATTTCTCTTCAAATATCTTTGATGCTGCTCTTTTTATATTGGATAGTTTTGCTTTTTCCTTTGCATAAATATTGCACCATATTAGATCTCTTTTTCTTTCCCATGTCCATATTTCTTCTTCAAATGTTTCCTGATCTTCCTGCTTTTCCTTACTTTGCTATGATGTAACCTGCGTTAGACTTTCTACACCAAATCCTTCACTTCGCAGGCACTCCATAACTTCAACTTCTATTTTTTTTTAACTTCTACTTTACTGATCTTCTTTTCTACATTCCATCTTTGAAACAAAGAACGTCGCTGGACACTGCTGCTCCTTATTAAAACGTTTATTCAGTACAAACAGAGTCAATAAAAGTGGTAAGCGCTTTCGGGACTACTCCCTTCCTCAGACAAAATTACACATGCAAACAATACTCCATTTAAAAAACAACTCACCCAATAAAATTCAAGTAAAATTCAATAAAAGACCCGCCTATTCTGAAGTGTGGGCCTTATTGGTACTGCTTCATTCAAGCCAGGTGCTCTTGTAGCCATTAATTCAACAATCCACTTTGATTCTGATAATTCAGTTTTATGCTTCAAATCACCCCCCCCTATTGGTAAGCCTAATGTTAACAACAGCCCTAAACAAAAACTATGTGTGGGAAACTCTTCTATATGCCTACTAAGTGCATTATGTGGATCTTTATTCCTAATACTTGACATATGTTGAAAGATCCTAGTTTTAAACATTTGATTTGTCTTTCCCACATAAAAACAAGGGCAGTGTTCACATTCTGCCAGGTAAACCAAATCAGTGGTGTTGCACGTTGCCTTACCTTTTAAAATAAACTGCCTACCAGTTACAGGATGAGTGAATACTGAATTCTTGTTGTTAATATGGCCACAAGCTTTACATCTCCTGCAGGGTACTGTCCCTGCCGAAATTAGGGAGACTGGTCCACTGTTAATGGTTTTTTCTCCACATAGTATATCTTTAAGGTTTTTATTCCATCTATACCTAAAACAGGGTCCTTGTCCTACTACATTGTGCAAATTCACATCACTGGTCAAAATATTCCAGTTTCTTCGGACAATATGGCATATGTCCCCTATATTACTACTATATGTGAAAGACACCTGTGGTGCTTTAAATGTTGTAGTCCTATCCCTTAATTCACTTTCAACTATACCCGTACGTTTTAACCAAGGTCGATATTTATTACCCCTATGGCCCTTACTGTCACTAATAACTTTATTAACCTTCTCGCTCTGATACCCCCTACCTTGCAGGCAACCTTTAAGTGTCACTAACTCTTTCTCAAAATCTTCATCATCTAAACAGATCCTGGAGATCCTACTGACCTGTCCTTGCACTATATTAGAGTACGTATGTCGTGGATGCATGCTATCATATGGGAGTAAACTATTTTTCCAACATTCCTTTTTAAACAACTTGGATTTAAAGCCTGCCCCTTCTTGTATTATATTCACATCCAAAAAGTCTATACATTCTGTAGAGGCTTTCATGGTAAATCTAAAAAATGTGGTCGTGGAATGTAGATGGTCTACAAATAGTTGCAATGTATCTAAACTCCCATCCCATAAGATAAAAACGTCATCCACGAAACGTACATACATTTTCAAATGACTTCGCCAAGTTTCATTATTCAATACAAATACATTCTCCCATTGTGATAGTACAAGGTTAGCATACGTATTGGCACAGGGGGTGCCCATCGCCACCCCCTGTGCCTGTCTATACATAGAATCACCCCCTATAAAAACATTATTCTCCAAAACTAAACCTAACAATGTTTTCACTAAACTAATCTTGTCACCTGTAGCCCCTGAATCCAACATGAGGGTGCCTACATTCTCTATGCCATAACTATTATCTATTACTGTAAATAAATTGTTAACGTCTAATGTGACCATCAACAATTTAGTACAGTTGTATGTCATCTTTGTGATATTATTTTTTTATTGTGAAATTTTCATTATCCGGATGCCTTTGCCTGTATTTCTCTTTGACTATCTTTGTGGATGCCTTCTTTATATTAATCAATTTGGCTTTTTTCCTTTGCATAAATATTGAACCACATCAAATCTGTCGTTCATTCCCAAGTCCATATTTCTTTTTATACTTTTCAAATATCTCTTGATTTTGTTGTTTATATTTTCACACTTCCTCAGATGCTTCTTTTTGCAAACAGATCAAAGTTTCTTGATCTACATACTGTTTTTCACAAATATGTCTGTAAATGAATGCAAATTTTCATTTGAAGCTTCTGACAGTTTTTCTTCTGGAAGTATTTTTCTTTCCTCTAATTTCTCTCTTAATCGTTTTGTATATCTTGTATCTGGAAATTTTGGGCTTTTTGCATAATAGTAACAATACATAATTTCTTTCTTATCCTCAATAGTACACTCTGTCATCTTTATGGCTCTTCTTGGCCTATCAGTTTTTGTGATTTTTGTGGACTGCTACGTCCTTCTACAACAGGGGGGGCCATCCTCCCCCTGGGCCTGACCTCATTATAAGAATGTTTCCATATTTTGAGGGTTCTACACTGTCATTTTTTCCAGTCCTGGCACCAGTGCACTTACCAGGATTGGACACTTTTTGATCCTTGGTCTTTTGCACCCAGCTGTCTTTTAATTTTTGACCTATTTCTGTCCATGATATGTGCTTTATAAATACAGTCTATATATCAGTGTCGCTTTGATGAGATTTTGTAGAAAACAGAATCCACCTTGTGAAGGTACTCACCAAGACTTGAGGATGAATTAACTTTCAGCACTACTACTCTCCTTTGCTTGCTGACTTTCATCTCTCCATTCAGACCCCTTCTGTGTATGATTCCACATTATAACCCTTATAACTTTTACCAGCTCTATCTGTCAGCTGAAAACCAATAGCCAACTTGTTTCTCTGCAACCTTCCTTGATATATCAGAAGCCTTTGACACTTTATCTCACCAGATCTTATTAAATAAACTGGCCTCTTACAATCTCTGCCATGAAGGGCTAAGCTGATTTCATAGCTACCTCTCAAATCGTAAGCAGTCTACCCTGTGGGATGACAAACTCTCTCCCCAACTTCCTGTATCAGTAGGAGTCACTCAGGGTTCAATACTTGGGCCTTTACTCTTCAATATTTTTACTAATGACCTCCATTCAGCTACTAGCCCAGCCAGTATCATACAGTACGCAGATGATGCCACCCTTATCTGCTCTGCTCCCAATATTAACCAGCTTCTTCCATGTGGACTGTACTGGCAACAGAAAACATACTTCAGGAGCCAACCTTGCATATGATAACATACTGCAAAATCTCATGCAGTGAGCTCCTACACAAGTTCCCTAGACTTTAGAACTGTACTGTGTTTAAGCCAACAATTCCCAATAATACATCTTTATATTTCAACCTGGAATACACCCTACACCTTTGAATACCTAGCCACACTTCTATTGAGACTGACATTAATCAGCTTAAACAAAATGTCTGTAGTTAGTAAAAATAAATAATTTCTCTTACATTAGTAATGCCTACTAAAAATATTTTACTTAAAAATGAAAGTTCATTTTAAGCAGAAGATCTTCTGAATAGGTTTTTAATATATTTTACTTTTTCATTTGAGAAAAAAACTATTCTGTCCACTTTTGCATACAAATAATTTAGAACACTGACTACCTTAAAAAGAAAACTACAAGCCACTGCTCTGACACCTGCAGAAACCCAGTCCTCCATTTTGCCTTTGTCTTTTTTTTCTTCTTCACAACTTACTGCAGTCTTTGGCAGTCTTAATGTTATACAATTCTGTCTGATCTTTGACTCTTCCTTCTCCATGCTATGGCTGATTTACCTTTGGAAGAATATTTTAACACTGCACAAAATAAGGGGATATCTTTTTTGTATGTCTACATCGGTGTTTAGTGCCACTGCGATGATATTAGTATAACTGCAACACGTACTATGCAACTTCCTCAATATGTATGAATGCACCTTTCCAAATTTTTACTACACCATTATTAATTTTATATCCACGTTTACTATCAATGCAGTATGAAACCTTCAATACATACTATGAAATCTTTATAATACATGCGATTGCACCTACGGTTTTGAACAGGGTATATAACTTCAGCTTATATGAAAGTTTTCATATTTTGTTCTGCTAAGGCTGTTTTGGAAACGAAAAATAAATACATAAAAAGTGCAGTACAGTCCATAAATGTCAATAGAATTGACACATTCATAACCATTAACCTAAATATGTTCCTGGCATATTAACTACAGTGCAAAACATCACGTCTTGCGTCTGGCCCTGACCTGACAATTCCTGTTCACAAATGTCGGGCAGCCAAAGTAACTGCCTGAGAATTTCAGCTATCATTGTTTTTCACACAAGATACTGCACACTGCATCATCTTCTATAGTTCAAAACTGTATATATTTAAAGTGATAATAAGTATTATATACTGAGAAAAGCAGTTGAGGGAATCAAAACAGAAAGGGCACAACAGTTACTGAAAGACAAGACTTTCAAGGAACTGATCCAAAATAATAATAATAATGATAAAAAAAAAAGTGTCTTGGGAGCAAATCAGCGCCACCAGCCAATACAAAGTGTACAGAAGATATTAATTCTGTAAAAGGCTGCAGGTGCTGAACCACATCCACGTTTAAAGTCTTACAGAAAAAAACGTGTCTTTACAACTCCCTTACCTGCAGAATGCAGTCACTGACATTACAGACTCACCTTCTTCATGGATGAAAGGAAAGTCGCATCAAAGAACCATGAAGTCGGCTGAATTTCACACCTTTCTCCTTATCTTCCAGACTGTGCTAATTGGGCAATTATCACCCATTAACTAAAAAATGCTAAGCATGCAAATGCTTGATGAGCTGCAAATTACTATGCAGTCTCAATCAAGGCATTTGCATGTGCTATTTTATCACTTTATTTTATTTATTTTCTTAACTTAAAGTGTTATCTCCTGGGTCCTAGTGCCTGCTAGATTTTACCCCTATTCCACAAAAACTGTACTGAAGTGCATACAGTGCGCATGCCTCCCGACGTCCCTGTCTGCTACTACAAGGCTGTCTTTAAGCACAGTCTAAAACTCCTTTTGTATATATTGTGAATATCCTTTTGGGTAGTCTTTTCTACAGCAAGACCTTCATCACCATTTATTTACTGCATACATGGGTCAACCCAAACTATCTGTGGTATGATTTCAGTTATTCTCAAAAAGGGAAATATATAATTATTGACCATGAGACTGGTAAGGTCAGTCTGTAAACAAATAGGATTGGTTATTTTGAGCATAGAAAGGGAAATTGACTAGGCTTAAAATGACTTGTAAGGTCACCTAGCTTAGTACTTACCTATGAATCTATGAACCTATTTACATGAAACTCTACTACTACAAGGCTCTCTTTAAGCAAACTCATTTTGCATGTATGTTATGTATATCCTCCTTAGTGGGTCTTTTGTCACCGTAATGCCAGTGGATCTTTTTTGTCACTTTTGTATAGTTGACTTCGTTCCATTGTGTATAGCCTTGCACATCAAACTGCAGTCTGTATAAATTGACAAATCTTTCATTTCTGTATGGTATACATTCTCTTGAAATGTGTTTTACTGTGTGCTTTAATATGTTTTATAGAATGTCTGTTACTATTTGGATGTAAATTCCTTTGGAGCTTTTTTACTCTGGGGGAGGGGGGCCACAGATCTTTTGCATGGCCAGTCAGTTTTTCCCGATAAACCATGGAAATAAAAAAAATAATCCTGCAATATGCAGACAGTATTCTGACTTTGGCATCATCATCTGTTTACCAGTGTGTTTCCTTCAGTAGAAAGTTGGCATATTTATAAGCAAATCTGAGATTATGTAGTATTTGCCAAAAAGAATAGAGCCAGCACAACATAGTTAAGAGGCAAGAATTTATTGCATAATATAGCAAAAAACAGCCCGGTTTTGGCAGTCGTAACAATGCCTTCCTCACTGAGGAAGGCATTGTTACGACTGCTGAAAGTGGCCTGTTTTTTACCATATTATGTAATAAATTCTTGCCTCTTAACAACGTTGTGCTGGCTCTGTTCTTTTTGGTTAGTATCATGTTTTTTGAGCCGTGCACTTGCCATACTTGCAGGGGGTTACATTTTGGATTGCATTATGTAGTATTTGACGTGTTTTGTTCTGAATGTGTAGGGTAATTTTATTTTTAAAAATCTTTGTTAGATCACAGTGTACACAGTGACATAGCTACAGATACATTAATAGAAAATAAAACAAACTGTATATACATTTTTGGTATTTTCATGCAGTATACATGTTTCTTTTTAACTATTACCATTTGTTCCAGCTTTACATTACTAAAATTATACACTTCCTGCCTTCCCTTAAACCTTACACCTCCTCCTCCTAAACATTATTCTACATGTATTAAGTCCCAGAAATTCCATTTTGTATGTAATTTGCTTTTTCTCTATTCTAAAGATCCCATCTACATTTTTTGTCATATTTGCAATGTTCAGCACTTCAGTCACAGTTGGTTTAGATTTTGATTGCCATTTTCTAGTAAGTGATTTTTTGACAGCTAGTAGCACTAAACTTAGTAAGGCCTTACTATGCTTATGCAATTCAGATTTTATGACCCAGCTTAAAACAATCATTTCCTGAGTTACAGCTACTTGTTTCCCCAACATTTCTGACAATCTACTTTGTATTGAATTTTTAAAATATGCCAATTCATTACTTTCCCCAAAATTTGCCCAGTTACATCTCTCTTTCCCATCACACCTCCAGCTTTTGCTATCTACTTGAGGAACAAATGCTTGAAGTCTGTTTGGGTTATATACATACGTATACAAACACTTAAAACTCATAGCATTCTGGACTTTATTGCTTACTTGGGAGTCATACAGATAGCCTCCAATTGCTTGGGACATAAAAATAACTATGTAGACACTTCCAGACAGAAATTCCAAACTTTGTTCCATGTTTGGGAACCACACAGATTTCCTCCCATTGTTCCTATGTCAATTGCCTTTCTAGCCTCTCTTCCCAATCTTTTATAACCTCCTCTGATTGATTTTTAAAGTTATCATGCACTATTTTATATGCTCTTCTAATTATCACTTTTCTAGTAGCAGCTTCTGCTCTACATTCAAACACTTTACCAAAACTGGCCTTTCACTTAGCATTCACCTATTCCTTTCTCTTTGTGTGTCTACTCTGATATCAGTCCCTGGTATTGAAGGCAGTCTCTAACCTGTGGCCCAAACTTCTTATTGGCCTCATCACAGTCTTTTACCTTTCCCTATGTGGTTATTTGCTCCAAATACCTTGGTTCCTTTGTCAGATTTCTTCAGTAAATTCCAGCCTACTCTTTTCTGTTTTCTATACAACTGCTTGCATTCATTAGTACTGGCAAAATATCCTTTCTCCATTCCAGTGTTGGATTAGTTCTTAGAAAACATTTTGCTACTTTGAGTATAATAGTCTGTATGGTTATTGTTCTTCCAAATTACTTCTCAAACTCCTTCCCTGTTTCATCATCCCTTTCTACTTTGACTTATAAACTGCTTGTGTTAAGTATATAAGCCTTAAGGATCTGTATCCAAAATCATACTTTGTCCTTATTTCTTAAACTTCCCTTCAGTGTGTAGGGTAAATGTTATCTGTTGATCATACAGGAGACCTCCTTTTGATGGGTTACTTGAAAACTGAGATTCCTACCAGGTCCTTTATTTCAATGTTTGGGAGGTTGGCTAACTTTTGGTGGGTACAAATGACATTGCTGGTACCTTGCTGTGGTTTATAACAAAGTCTTGATCTTTCAGTCTGTTCCAGGTAAGTGTGAAATCCTTTGTAGTCTGAGCTGTAATTAGGTGGAGAGTTTTGGCTTAGGATAATGACGTCATCTGTGTATAAATTGCAGCTGGTTGTTAGGTTGTAGGAGAGGCTATTAGTGAATTGTAAGAAAAGCAAGGTTCAAAGAACTGAGACATTTGGAACTCCAGCACTGAATATGCTATTTTTTGATGCAATGCTACCTTGTTTGACAGTGGATATCCTACCAAATAGGTAAGTTGATAGTTGTTATAGTGCCAGTTCATCAAGGCAGTAATCTTGAAGTGCGGCTAGGAAGATGGAGTGATCAACAGTTTTTATGGCTTGTTCATGGTAACTAAAATGTAGAAACTCTCTTGAGCATCAAGTAATAATCAGCAATAAAAAAGCACTGACAGACTACAGTTACACAAATATGATGACCTGCTAGGGCACATGGCAACACATTGCAGTAGCTAAGGGGACCTTCTGAAGCCCTGTAAAGCTCACAAAGCGCATGGGTTCCTGTAAGAATCAATTTTGCGGATGTCCTTAAAGTAAATGTATACCCCACCAAAACTCCATTTACCTCTTAAAGACAAAATGTAAATATGGAAAAGGGACAGTTTCTAGCAAGCAACATACTGCATGAACAGCAGCATCTATAAATACAAAATCTGTTATGAAAGTATCTGTTTCTTTAAACAACTTTTTTCTTTAACCTGTCATTTCAGGATTTTATGCTTGCAGTACTGTAATGGTTTGCTGTTCATAAACATGCAATGTTCATGCTAGGAGTGAGAGTTAAGCTTCATTTTGGAAGGCTACAATGTAGAAGTTTATATAGTTCTGAAAACCTTAGCTATACCCATGTTCTGCATCCCTCATCCTGTACCTACTTGTAACAGCAATTCTGCAGAAGCAGAAATCAAGTTAAATAGTATATCTGTTCATATGATCCCTTGTTTGCTAGCAGTGAAAATGTCAGATTTGATGTTGTCAATTTTCATTCTATCCTCAACTGATAGGTTTGGATCTGATCCCTCGGATCTGACTCAACCGTTGCTAAAGCCCGTGGCAACCAAAAACTCTCAAGCTTCTCCCTTACCCATAATGCACCAACGCTAAGTTACCTCAAATCTCATTTGCTGCTTCCAGCGAAAGACATGGTTTACCATACTTCTCAACCTGTTGAGATAAGTATTTATTGTTATCTTATAAAATCCTCCATTTCCTAATATTTCTAATGCCCTTACCTTCCTTGTATTATTTCTTTACTGTTAAGTTAGTTAGTTAACTTTATCTTTCCTTTTCTGTACATTGTGTACTCCTAAATTACTATTGCTAGTAATTTTCTGTCTCTCTACTCCTAGTGTAGTCTATTGCTGCCATAGCTGGTACCTTTCCTACTGCTTTCTACTATTTTCAAAAAAAAAAAAAGAAAATAGTCTTTGTTTTTTTTTTAAAGTGATTTTCTGTTGTTGTGATACTGTGTCAGAAAAGGGTCCCACTGGATTCTAAGAGTGAGTTAAGTGTGGGCATAAGCTTCCTATGTCCAATGCCTACACTTAGTTTACTGCTTTGGACATTTACATTTGCAGGAAGATAGTTCTATACATTCAACCCCAGTAATAGAGTGGAAAAACAAGCTTATCTTAAAGAGCTTAATACCTTTTGCCTTTGGAGAGGTTGTATTTGGAAATCAATTTCCCAGAACTAAACAGTCAAAAACTTCATCTGCAATACTTTCTGTGTCCTCCACGGTTTCGGAGCCATCCAAGAAAAGAGCCAAGATGGAGCCGACCTCACCCTCAGATCTAACAAGAAAGGTATTGGATCAAACCACTTCCAGTGCTACAGGTTCAAGTGTTATTCACCTACCCAGAACAAGATACTCACCGTCTGTGGATCCTGTGCCCAAAAGGGTGCCCTCACAATTTTTGGAGCATCACAGCCCCAGTCCCATCCATCTGTTGTTTCCACTCATTCTTCCAGAAGTTTGACAGAGGAAGATGTGGAAAGAGTGGTGCAGAAGATCCTCTCGGTGTAGAGTCATATGGGTGTCTTACCAGCTCCTACCCATTCAGGTCAGGAGATCTGTTCTTCTACTACATTTCCACTACAAGTTCCTCCTCTGACTCCTTCAACTGTCTGAGTCCCTGAATCTGAGGCATCTGACTCCGTGTTGCTGGGATCCGAAGATAGCAATATCTTCAGATCCAAAGCTTACTCTGAGTGCTGTGGTTCGGTTGGATCCAGAGAGCTCTCAGAGCTGAAGCTTCCCTGTTGGGTCTTAGGTGTTGGAGTTGACACAGAAGTTGTCAGAGCCATTTCTGTGCCTCAGAGCCTCAGCACTGTATAGTTTGGCTCAGGCTTCCATCTCACGGAGATTGCTTTTGGAGCCAGAGAGGACAGCAGCCCAACAGCATGTCTTTTTGGATGTGAGGTCTTCTGTTTCTCCAGAGCAGTCTGCCTTCAAGGCTGTGAAGAGGGTTTTCTCTGCTTCTGAAGAAGGGATGGATCCAGCCCCCTTGGATCTTAAGCCTTCTAACTTGATGTGTCTGTGCTCAGAGCCTTATCAGTCTTTACCACAGGGGACAGGCCAGTCCAAGACCCAAGGCTTCCCAACAGGGTGTCTTGATTTGAGTACCTCCCCAGAGCATCCCACTGAAGAGGTCCCTTGGAAGAAGATGTGTAAAAGGAAGCACTTGGACTCCTCAGAGGAGTCGATCACCAAAGATACAGACTTCAATGAAGGTAAAGCGTCCCCAAGGACACCTCCTGAAGATATCTCATTTGGAGACACTTTCAAGATCCTAAAGCAGGGAGGTGGCTGGACACCCATCAGCCCTTCATCTGAGGAGTCTTCATTCCTGGAGGCTTTTGGTACTGACCCGTACCTCCTGAGTTACTCCACCAGCAGATGAGCTTATTGAGTTAGTCTCTCAGTAGGCATGGAAGAAACCAGACACATTTGAACCCTTACCTAGGAGACCGGACAAGATTATGGCACCACATTTGGGTAAGCAGTTTTGGAGTAAAGGGGTGCCTGTGTCATGGTGGCAGCCGCCTAAAAGGAACTTGATGTGGAGAGTTCCACTGTTCATTCCTTTAACAGGGAGTTAGTGTAATGGACAGGTTTGGCAAGCGTGTCTATGCTTCAGCAACCTTTGCCTTAAGATCGCTGAATTATTTGGCACATTTTACAAGACTACAGAGGGATTGATTAAAGAACTATAAAATACCCTCTCAGGATCCATTTCTGCAGATGTCCAATCATCCATGACTTCTCAGTTGGCTACCCTGCAGTCTATTTCGAATTCTTCCATGAGGCTCATTTCACATTTAGCCAAAGGAACATCACGGGCAGCAGGTTCAGGCTTTTCCATCAGGAGACATGCCTGGATGTGCTTATGTGATTCTGCAGAGCCCTTCAAGTCTTCGTTCATCAGTGCTCCTTTTGACTGCACTTTTTTGTTTGGCCCCAAAGTGAAGGACACATTATCCAGGTGTGAGAAGGATGGAAAGATCCTATCTGCATAAGTGTATGTTTTTTGACCCTTCAAAGATCCTTTTCCAGGAATCAACAAGGTGTTTGAGGTGGTCAAAAGATGTGGTTCAAGAAATCCCAGAGTCATTTCCAGGACCCACGTGAAGGAATTTCCCCCAGGGGCAGAGGAGGGAAATCCAATGGTCGACAATGCCCCCATGGCAGAAATGGCCTGCAAAACCAGGAGTCCAGAGATTTGTTTCTTTGATAGACTTTACCGGCACTCCTGAAAGGAAGCCCGATTGTCCACCTCTGGAGGCAGTCCAGGGGTTGATTATCCCTGCATCAGAGAACCTGGCTAGACATATCAAAAGATACTTGGGTGTAGAGGATTATTCCCAGAGGTTATATACTACTTATCTCCCTTCCTCCTTCAATCTTAAGAAAAATCCCCGATGTTCCACCCAGTCAGAACCAACAGGCAGCAATTGAGCTAGAAAAGCTGAAAAAAAGAGTCATCCAAAAGGTCCTGCCACACCAGATAGAATACTTAAGTTATTCAGGGTTCTTTTTATTGCTAAAGAAAACGAGACTGGAGACCAATTTTGGAAATCAGCAACTTAAGCAAGTCAGTTCGATGCACCAAGTTTCAGATGGTCATGGTTCAGTCAATTCTCCCTTTTCTGGACAAAGACGAATGAATGTGCTTGTTAGACCTTCAGGATGCGTACTATTACATAAAGATGAACAGACGATCCAGAAGGTACTTGCACTTTTGGTTGGGAGCCAGACATTACAAATTCAGAGTTTTGCCCTTTGGTCTCACCAGAGCTCCAAGGGTATTCACCAAATGTATGGCAGTAGTAGCAGCTCACTTGAGACTGCTAGGATTCTGGGTGTTTCCATATCTAGACAACTGTCTCATTACTACCCTGACCAGGCATCAGTTAATAAGGACAAGAGATCAGGTTTTCCAGAGGTGTTCTTATCTGGGAGTTACCATAAAGTACAACAAATCTCAACTGGAACCAACTCAGAATTTGGAATTCATAGGAGCACTGTTCAACACAGTCAATGATAGCTTCACTGCCTCCCTCAAGGGTTCAAACTATAAGATCACAGGTCAGAAAAATAATCTACATTACCAAGATTTCAGCCCACTTGGTCCTTCAAGCTGTAGGATCAATGTCAGCGGCAGTAACACTAGTACATTTAGCCAGATTTTATATGAGGATTCTACTGTGCATGCTAGCAATACAGTGGTCAATACTTTATTAACTCATGTCACTTCTAATATGAATCACTCACATATGCAAGAAAGATCTCAGGTGGTAGATACACTCAGATCAGGTTTTACAAGTCCATCTGCTCATTCCACCTCAACCCAAGGCCATAGTGACCACAGACACTTTCCAGCTGGGGGGGCACTTTCTGGAGAAAGCAGTCCAAGGCACTTGGTCCTCCAAAGAGGCCAATTTGCTTATCAATGTCCTAGAGATGAGAGCAGTGCTTTTAGCATTGCAGGACCATCAGAATGCTCTCCCTTCAGGGAAGATTGCAATTCAAACAGACAATATGTCAATAGTTTGGTAGATCAACAAACAAGGAGGGACCAGATCTTACCACTTGTGTTGGGAAGTGCTCTGAGGGTGGCAATGGGCGATCTCATCCAACCGCTTTCTCATAGTGACACAAATTTAGGGGGAGTCCAATGTGATAGCAGACAAGCTGAGCAGGTGCATTCTTCTACCTCATGAGTGGTCTATCAACAAGATCTTGACAGAATTGATTTTTCATCAGTGGGGCCAGCCTTGCTGTGATCTTTTTGTTCCTCCCCTGAACAGTAAATGCAGCAGCTGCTTTGCCCTAATCCCCCCACAAGTTGAATCACCGAGGGATGTTTTACTTCACAATTGCCCCCTTGCCCCCCCCCCCCCCAGGTCTACTGTATGCCCGTCAGGCAATCCAACTAATTCCAAAATTTGTACAGAAAGCTGCCATGTTGAAGAGCAAAGTCATCCTCATTGCACCTTACTGGCCTCGACAGATTTGGTTCCCCTTCCTTTGGCCTCATTTACTTCACCAACCTTGGGTTCTGGATCTGACTCCAGACTTCCTGTCTCACAAAACCGGCATGATCCATCCAGACATATCAAAACTCATGGCTTCTACAATACCATTAATAGCCAGACAACCTATGCTGTCTTCCCCTGTCCGACATATGCTTTTATCTTCACATAAACCTTCAACAAGTAAAAACTATTCCAGTAAATGGAAAAGATTTGCATACTGGGCTCATCAGAATCAGGATGAACCTTTTGTAACTCTGATACATAACATCCTTGACTTTTTGCCCCTACTTTTTAAAGAAGGAGCTAGTTCCTCAACCATTAAAGTTCGGTTAGCAGCAATATCAAACTTTCACACTGGATTTGAAGTTTCCTCAGTAGGCTCTCATAAGTTGTGCAGAGCTTTCTTGCGCGGCACTGTACATTTAAAAACCCACTTTAAAGACCCTACTGCCTCGTGGGACCTCAGTCTGGTATTGCAGACACTTATACATTCCCCTTTTGAACCAGCAGCTAAGTGTGACCTTAAATATCTTACTTGGAAAACAGTTTTTCTAGTGGCCATTACATCTGCTAGACAAATTTCAGAAATTCAAGCTTTGTCTTCAAAACCCCCATACTTGATTTTTCACAGGGATAGCGTTACATTACGAACCAATGCATCCTTTCTTCCCAAGGTGGTGTCAGAATCCAATATCAATCAGTCCATTAATTTGCCAGTTTTATTTCCCAAATTTACTAACAAAGGCAAATACATGTTACATTTATTGGATGTTCACAGACCATTACATTTTTACCTGCATAGAACAAGAGACATAAGAAAAACACACCAGTTGTTTTGTTTTCTTTGCAGACTTGAAATTGGGAAAACCAGTTGCAAAGGTAACTTTATAGGTTCATAGGAAGGTACTAGGCTATCTGCCCGAGGGCATTTATAAGCCTAGCCAGAGTGTGTCGGCTTTCACCGCCCCATTGATTAATTAACTGATCCTCTGTCAAGCAGAGCCAATGAAGTGATCCCAGGGGTGTATTTTCTGTTACCCATCCACTCGTCAAGGTTTCTCTTGAAGAGTGTTAGTGAGGGCTCTGCCTGATGTAGTTTGGAATTTTGTTCCAAAGCATGGGGAGTCTCTGTGACAGGAATCTATACCTCCAGCATGTTCTATTTATTGTTGTGGCGAGGTTTAGCTCACTAGAGCACGTGGCTCGCAGTGACTTGGATTTCTTTAGTTGGAGCATGTCCATCAGTTCCGAGTTGGACATGGCTTTGTAAGTCATGCAGAGATCACCTCTGAGTAAGCGATATGCCACTGAGTACAGCCGGAGTTTTTTCAGTCAGGCTGCATAGGGCATATGTTTGAGACCAGTGATCCTCTTGGTGAGGTACTTTTGTGGTCTTTCCAGCTGTTAGAAGTGTCTTGTGAGGTACATCCCAAATGGGGCATTGCACTGTATGATGGGTCTAATGAGTGACGAGTAGAGGGGCACTATAACCTCTTTATTTCTAGATGCGAACCCTTTAGTAATTAGATGGGCCACATAGAAGGATTTCCTAACTACTTTTGGCAATATGATTGTCAAAGGAGAGATTACTATCTACCTGGGTCCCCAGATCTCTTATTACCTCTTCTGTATAAAGGGGGCTGCCACCTATGTGGTAATTCGTGGGTGTTTATTTTTTCCCAAACGGGATGACTATTCATTTTTTGGCATTTAGCTTGAGGCCATGACTTTGACACCAGATGTCCGTCTCAGTAAGGCCCTTTTGGAGGATGTCCGTGTCAGCCAGAGAGTCAATTATGGCTCCCAGTTTGCAGTCATCGGTGAACTTGGTTAGCCATAGTCCTCCTGTGTTTGCCTGTACTTCTGAGAAGTATATGCCAAATAGTAGGGGTCCCAGGACCGAGCCTTGCAGGACACCGCTTGTGACTGGTTTAGAGTCGGACTTGGAGCCCGCTATTCTTACCGTGTGAGTTCTGTCTGTAAGCCAGTTGGCAACCCATCTTGTGACATAGGGGTTTATGTTCAGGCTGGTGAGTTTTTCTGTAATACTCGAGTGGGGAATGGTGTCGAAAGCCTTGGCGAGGTCAAGATAGGCTGTGTGAACCACCTTTCCCTCGTCTATGGCCTTGGTGACTGTCTCGAAGAAGTCAACCAGGTTTAGTAGGCATGATCTGCCCTTAACAAAGCCAAACTGGGTTGGGTCAAGTGTTTGGAGGATCCCAATGTCTTTGTTAATGAGTTCCATGATGATGCGCTCCATAACCTTGCAGACCAGGCTAGTCAGGCTTATGGGGCGATAGTTACCATGGTCAGTAGTGGCCCCTCCTTTGTGGAGAGGAATAACCGTTGCTGTGCGCCATTCTGTGGGCACGTAGCTTGTGGAGAGGCTGAGGTTGAACAGTGTGTTTAGGTGGGGGGGTTAGTTCATTCTGTAGTTCGTGCAAGATGCAGGCTGGGACACCATCTGGTCCCATTGATGCTGTGTTTTGGGCTTTTGAAAGGGCTGTTTTCACCTGTGCGTCTGTGATTTTTGGGACACTACACTTTTCTAGTATTGTTGTGGGGCCTTTTGGAGGTGAGAGGGGGGTGAAGTTTGCACTGAATCTATCTGCCAGGATGTTGGCAATATCAGTAGGTTCAGTATATTTTGTGCTATTTTGCACTAGTTCAGTGCATATCTTCGAGTTGCCACTTAGATTCTTAACATAGCTAAAGAAGGCTTTGTGGTTATCTTTTGAATCCTTGGCTATTTTTCTTTCAAAGTTAGCCTTGGACGATTTCATGAGGGACCTCAGTTTCTTACTGATACTGATCAGGGATGTCTTTCCTTCTTGGGATTTGCTTTTTTTCTGAACTAGTTTCCTCCTTCTATTGTATAGCCTGTTTATTGCAGGGGTCCACCAAACAGGTTTCCTTCTCTTAGAGGAGTGAGTCTTGGTTTTGCTAGGGATGCCACGATCCATGCACCCTTGTAGGTGCTCATAGAGTGCATTTGTATAGGTTTATGCATCTTGGGCAGCGTTATCCTTTAGCGTGGGGGCTGTGAAACTTACCACCTCTGTCTTGAGTAAGGTGAAGTTTGCTTTAGAAAAGTTTTTTACTGTGGTTTCCTTAGTTGGGGGTGGTGGTGGGGTGTGGACATCCAGAGTGATTAGTTTATGGTCTGATCTAACCAGTGATGGGTTGACTTCCGGTGTGGAACACCTGTTGTCCATGTTGGTGATGACCAGGTCCAATATGTTTTCACCTCTGGTAGGGGAGTTTACCAGCTGATCCAGGGTTTTTGAGTTGATAAATTCCAGGAAGCACTGGGCCTGGGAATTTGTACTCGAGTAGTTTTCCCAGTGAATGGTAGGGTAATTGAAATCGCCCAATATCAGGGTGTTTGGTAGGACCTTCATGTTTTCCAGTGTCTCCAGAAAGGTGGAGTGGTGGTCCTGGGTCATGGAGGGTGATCTGTAGCAGGCCGCAATTTGCATTGCAGATTTGCCTGATGTTAGTTGCACATGGATGATCTCAGAGATATCATGCTGCGCCACTAACCTGGAGATGTAGGTATCCTTGATAAATATGGATACACCCCCCTCCTTTTGTGTTTCGGTTCATGTTCTGTGGCCGAAATGTGTGGTATGAGTTGTAGCCCAGTAGTGCTGGGGTGCTCTCTGGAGCCTTGAACCAGGTTTCAGTTACTGCACAGATGTCGACGTTCTCCATACTGAGGAGTGCTTCGAGCACATGCATTTTGAGATTTAAACTCCTGGCGTTGAGTAGCATAACCCTCAGTTTTTTGTTAATTGTGCCGTTTATGGAGGTGGGTTTGACTTTTGAGCCTTGCCTAAAAAAGGCACTATGGGGGCAGCAAGAGCCTTGGCCAGTATTCAAAAGCCTAGGGGTGACAGGTGCAAGCCGTCCCTTGTGAAGCAACATGGCTTGTCGAGCATGTCGTCCCAGGCTGACAGACACTGGATCCCCTTTGAATGACACCAGAAGCTTCTCCAATTGTTGAAATTGATATTTTTTTTCTTTATACTGAGGTATCATTCTTGGTGAGGGCAGGATGCTACTCAGGGTCAGGGTCATACCAGCCTGGGCTACATGATCAGAGAGCTCTTCCATGTCTCTTTTCATGTAGTCCAGGGAGGTATGTCTCAGGTCATTCACACCAACATGAACAATGACAGAGTCATATTTGTACTTGTTCTGGAGTGACCTGAGCACTTGTGTTATGTGGCGAAGTCTGCTTCCCGACAGGCAGCTAACAGTAACCTTCTGCTTGTCTAGCCTAGTGAGTAGGACGTCAGTGTGCCTGACTATAGAGTCACCTATTACAAGTGTGTTAGGTATGTTATTTCGCCTTAAGGGCTGTGATTGTGCAGCAAACTGATTTTGTGTTTTATGTGTGGTCTTGTTTGTGACGGGAAGTGCAGGTTGTTTGGGTGTCTGCTTTGGAGGTCTCTGATGCTTTTGCAGGTTTTTATTTAGAGCCTCCAAGTATGATTTTGTGTATTTATGTGTATTTTTTGCTAGTTCTGTTGTAGTAGGTCTGTGTGCAGCTGGAGTTGTGGTGCAAGTGTTAACCTTCTCCTCTTTACTGTCTGTTCCAGTCTTGGGTGGAGAAAGCTTAGCTTCCAGTTTGGCTGTATAATTGCATCTCTTGCATATGTTAGTGTTTTGGGATAGGAGGAGAGGGTTGTCTGTGTACATGAGGCAGTTGTAACATTGCCTCAGGATACCCAGATTCACCAGCTGGACCGGAGAGTGCACCTGAAGTAGCCCTTTGGTCATGCCTGAATAGTAGGGTGAGCTGCTTAGTCACTTGGTTGGTGAGGGGTGAATAAAGAGTCTTGCCCTACTGAGCAATCAGTGTCAGGGTATATTAGTGCTTGCTATTAGGTCTGAGCAAGTGCTGGGCTGTAGGATGCTTTTTGAGTGCTTAGGTTGAGCGTTAGACTAGTGTCAAGGGAAAAACTGAAGAGGAGACTTAATGGAGCCGGGAATATTTTAACCGTAGCTAACCGGCACTGCCCGATGCACAAAGCCGTGCAAACGCAGTTTTTATAGTAGGGAAATTAAAGAGATAGAAATTAGCCCAAAATAGCCAATAAACTACTAACTTCTGGGCTGGAACCACTCCTCCAGGGACAGATAGGTTGCTCAAAGCTCCCCTCTCTCACAGGTGAACAGAGAAACTTCCTTCTATCCAAGTAAGGTATGCGCAACTCAGAATTTATTATCACAGCCCTGAATTCAGCACTAGCCTGAAAACTGGACTGTACTAGCTTAGAAAGGTGGGAAACAAGGAATTTTTTTGTTTGTTTTTTTTTTTAAAGATTAGGCAAAAACAGTAAAAATACACACAAAACAGCTCTAAATGACTACAAACGATCAGAAAAGGCTATCACACTTTAGTGTGTAGCCTACAACAGTTAAACAAATTATTTAAACAAAAAACTTTAAAAGTGTAGGCATTCAAATAAGTACAATATGTGAAAAAAACAAGCTTTTAAATCACAATAAACGCTGGAAAATCTGCGTTTAGGCGGAAAACATTAAGTACAGCAAGAAAGTACAGAAAACTGATACTTAATCACTCCAAAATCTCTCTCCTAATCTAGAAGGCTTGTATCAGTTTAAGGCTTTCTAGTGCTATCAGTAGGTTAGTTACAGGAAAGATGGGAAACAAGCGCAGATGTGGTCTTTTAATCCAGAAAGTTGAAAGAGACGGACAAACTGTCCAAATGGTCAATAAACTACAATTTCTGGGCCAAGAACCTCTCCTCTCATGGTAGACAGGCTACCTAGTGCTCACCACTCCCACTGATAAGCTAGAAGGCTTTCCTTCAACACAGAAAGGCTTGGGGGCTCAGAATCTTACTAATAATCCTGGATACAGCAACTCTGTAACCGGACTAGGCTAGTTATAGGAAAGGTCGGAAACAGGCACAAGTGCGGCTTTCAAACCAGAAAGTTGAAAGAGATGGAAAAAAACTGCTCAAACAGCCAATAACTACAAATTCTGGGCCAGGGACCACTCCTCTTTTGGTAGATAGGCTACCTGATGCTTACCACTCCCACTGATAAGCTAGAAGGCTTCTCTCCGACACGGAAAGGCTTGGAGGGCTCAGAAGCTTACAAAGAGTCCTGGATAGAGCAAATCTGTACCTGGACTAGACTAGTAACAGGAAAGGCAGGAAACAAGCACAAACACAGGCTTTTAAATCAGAAGGTTGAAAGAGATGGAAGAGCTTCCCAAACGGCCAATAAACTATCATTTCTGGGCCAGAAACCACTCCTCCTGTAGTAGATAGGTTGCCTAGTGCTTACCACTCCCACTGATAAGCTAGAAGGCTTCTCTCCAACACATAAGGGCTTGGGGGGCTCAGAAGCTTACTAGCTGTCCTGGATATAGCAAATATGTACCTGGATTACACCAGTTATAGGAAAGGCGGGGACCAAATGCAAAACAGGCTTTTAGCCAGAAAGTAGAAAGAGATGGAAAAACTGCCCAAACAGCCATTGAACTACAATTTCAGGGCGAAAACCTACTCTTCCCATGGTAGATAGGCTACCTAGTGCTTACCACTCCCACTGATAAGCTAGAAGGATTCCCTCCAACACAGAAAGGCTTGGAGGGCTCAGAAGCTTACCAACAGTCCTGGATACAGCAAGTCTGTATCTGGACTTGACTAGTTACAGAAAAGGCAGGAATGGCTACACAGAAATTCTAAAAAGTACTCTGAAGAGAGACAGCCACAACTTCAGTTGAGTTAATATTCAGTGAAAAACACAAGTAAATAAATTAAATACAATACTATATACAAAAGAGCAGATAAAAGTGTACTTAAATTCACTTATACGTCCAGCTGATTTCAGGTAGATGTTAGCCGGCCAAAGCTGTGATATTAGTCAGATGGCTAACTGATTGTATCTCACTTATTTATAAAAAACTGAGTGTTAACTTATCACAGCCAGTACAAGCTCATTCAACTGGAGCCATGGTAACGTCTTTAGTTTTATCACAGCCAGTACAAGCTCATTCAACTAGAGCCATAGTAACGTCTTTAGTTTTTCTTTCCAAGCCATCCATGAATGACTTATGGACAGCAGCTACTTGGGCTACTCCTCATATCTTTGTTAGTCATTGCAACTTGGATATGGTCTCCAGAGGTAGAGCATCATTTGGTTCAACTGTGTTCAGGAATAGCCTTCCTGGAGTCCACCTGGGATTTAAGGTAGCTGGCGACTCTGTCCCATCAGTTGAGGATAGAATGCAAATTGACAGCATCAGATAAAGAAGTTATGTACTTATCATAGCATTCCATCTTTGTTGTCCAGTTTCATTCTTCCCCAGCTTCACACCCACCAACCCCCATCCTTTGCAAACTTCTGGAATAATGAGTTTTTAGGGGACTTCATTGTCCTTTGTACTGAGCTCCAGATATAGTCTTTTTGTGTACTGACTGCATGCATCGTTTCACCTTCATTTATCTATGCACCAGTCAAGATCTGAGGTAACTTAGAGTTAGTGCATTATGGGTAAGGGAGATGCTTGAGAGTTTTTTGTTGCCACGAGCTTTAGCAACAGCCGAGTTGAATCTAAGGGATCGGATCTGAATCCATCAGTTGAGGATAGAATGAAAATGGACAACACAGGTGTAAAGTTTTGGTAAGTACATAACTTCTTTTATAAATCCATGTAAGACTTAGACACATGCTGTTACTTACATTCCTCATTAATTTTCTTGTTTCCTTTTAGCTCTGAAGGTCATTTTGGTGTGTTTTGAGAGGCAGCTTGGCAGCCAGTGGTACAGGCTAAGCTTGCAAGTCAAAGAAATGGCACTGAGGAAAGTAGGTGGCCTTGCGATGTGGGACTTCCTTGACTTTATCGTCAGAACAAGGATACCTATATTTGTTCTTTTGCGCCCCTTCATCCAGTGCAAGGTAACACATTCTGCATCTTTTGTGTTTATATTTGATTTTGCAATATAAAAACTCTTCTCTGTTGTGATAATCCCAGCGGTTTTCTCCTTGTTTTTTATTTCACAACTACATCCTTTCACAGCCGAGACTTTGACCAAAACTTTTTTCAAACAGATGTCAGTGTTTTTTCTGAATGTATAGGGTATGTGACGGCCATAACCTAACCTGATGTTGTCTCTGTCCTGTACTAAATAATCCCAGTTCTGCTATGTGTTTTGAGTTTCTAAGGATAGCACTTAGTTTGTTGTCCATTAGATGGCTGTATAAAACTGCTGCATTGTGGATGTGCATTACATTTTAAAGCTGTCATGTAAGTTCTGTTATACAGCAGCATGTTCAGCTTCCACAGTTTACAAGCAAAATAATTCATAAAAACAGTGAGCTGTGTACAGGTAAAACATACAAACTTTTATTTCTTATACTAAAACTAATTTCTCAGTCTTACAACCTTGAGAGGGCTGTAAGTCCAAGAAGCTAGTTTCAGTGCAAGAAATAAAGCCCTTCTTGTTTTATCCACACAGTGTATTGTTTTTGTAATGTAATGCAAATTCTAGTTTTAAGATGAAAGATAACAAAACAATGCCACTAAAACTAAATGCAACCATCATTTATTTTCTGAAAATTGTACCATAATCTGATAAAAAGGAGAAAACCATACCAGCACACATTAGGAAATTGTGGAACACAGAGATGATGTTTTACCTTTTAATACTGTAATACTGTTTTTTACAGTGCAGCTTGGCCTTTTGGACTATAAAGAGGTCTTCATCAGGAGGTAATAAGTTACTGATACTACTTGTAGTGCTTTAATACTCATATGAACTAAAAAGTTAGAATCTCTTCATCTTCCTTTTTAGAAGCAAGTGGCTATTAGACCACTCTAACATCATTAACTTATTTCCTCATGATAAAGGGCTTTTTGGCCTTGTGTCTGTTGATCATCAAGCTTTCCTTAGTGCGACCTTGCCTATTCATACCCCCATCATCCTAGAAAATTATTCTAGTACAATAGAGGAATGAGAACCATCTAGATGAGTCTTCATACAAGCAGTCATCAAGGTTGCTTAGTCCTTGCTGGCATCCCTAAAATTAACAAATTTGTATGGCCTTACCCCACCGTCCATGGGGAGATGACATGGCACCTATATCAGAAGGCTACCACCAGACAATGTCTTGGTGAGCCAAAAGCCCAACCCCATGAGTTGCATCATGAACCTTCCCCTCCTCCAAGGGATTGTTGCTGATTGCTTCCTAATCTGCTCTGCTAATCCCCTCCCGGATGGACATATATGCATCCTTCTCTGCCAGCTCCTTGAGATGCCCATATCAATAATTGAATTCTGGTCACCTTAGTCATCATCAGGTTTTTATCCCTGTACGTCACCTGAGCTGGCAGATGAAAGGCTGATATTAAGTCTGAAAACTCAAGCACGTGTATTGCATAAGCTACGTTGGTCCAGTAAAAGGTATGGCATCTTCTGTGTATTCCATTATTGCATTTAGTTTACCTTACTAGAATGTACTCGACATATGAAAAATATGCTGCTTGGTTATGAGAGTTAATTTACCATCCATGGTCAAGAAATTTTGAGCTATTCTTAGAAACCAAACTTGTATAAAAACAGCATAAAATTAACAGCTCAGATTGTTAGCTGCTTACATAACTATCCGAGTAATCACATTTGAGTAAGTCTGTACTGATCATTTGTAACTTTTAGAAAGTAGTGCAGGATAACACCCTCCTGGAGAAAGAGACGAGTTTTACACTGTCACTGACTGCTGTTTATTTGAGAAGAGGCAACCTTGAAGAAGGAGGCAGAGCAATAAACTAAAGGGACATGCATCCTCATGGAGGGTGTTAGGAGATTGTCTCCATGCAAAAAATGCTTGCATTTTCACAAACTCAGATATGAATGTTCCTGGTTTGTGTATGCTCAAATGTGGCATATGAGTTTTTTGTTCTAAGCTTTTGTAGTGGAAGTTTAAAGTCAAGGAGGCATTGTGAAATCTCATAAAATATGAGTCAACTATGCATGGTGAAATGCAAAGTACATATGATATTCTTTTTTGGCTTTGAATGTTAGAAACAGAGAAACTTGTGCAAAGCAGTGTCAGAGCATGTACAATACTGGTTTGAAGCTGTGAGATTTGCTTAATGTTCCATAAGCAGAATGCCACAGGAAAGATGATTCCACTTGAAGTAATAGATGTGAGTTGATTTGTCCCAGTAAAAATATTGTAAAGATTTTTATTCCAAGTACCAGTAACTTCTACAACTGAAAGGTGTGACAAGTACTACAGTAATAAATATTCTTAATGGTGTAATAGAATACATTGTATCAGACAACTCCAATTCTGATGGACTGAATGTCTAATTTACGTGCAGCACATTTGTTACTTCAGCAGTCGAAATAATGCTTTGTATTTATTAAGGAAACATCAGGAGAATCAAAAGAGGTAGTGAGGAAGTATGACAATTGTACAAAGAATGTATCTGTCACTAAAGAAGGGGACAGAGTAGAATACAATACACAAGGTTTGACATGCAATAATCAATTTTTATTTCAAGACAGTTATTGCAAGAGCAGAAGAACCTAGAGCCTACTATGCTAAAGGTGTGTTTTAAGAATATAGGGAAAAAAGCAGAAGATATCCCTATAAGATGTCTAACCAGTTGGGCAAGATAATTTCTAGATTCTGCAGAGCAAAAGAAACTGTCAGACATTAACCAAGTTGAGGATTTACTTTTCTCTTCCCTGCATGTCTTTTTGCATTCTTGTGGTTCCTCATTTAAGATTTCATGTTCGAAAGACAGTAGCATCTCAGAGATGTATGCAAGACCCTGCATATCCAGTGGACATAGTTATTCCTAGTGCCCAGTTTGAAAACAAGCAATTCCTATGGTGAGCAGATCTGACACTAAATCTGGTGTAATAGCATTACTTCCCCCATCCAAAGTCCAATGCCTAAAACTATTTTCTTCAAATTATGTTTGGGAGCCCACTTCAACTCCATGCCAGTGCAAGGCTACTGGTCTCAGCAAGTGTCAACAACAAGTCGTTGTACATGAACCTGAAGGAAACGAAAGGTGTTTACAGGGTCCTTGATAGCCTTCCAGGATATTTTTTAGCCAGAATACCTCGTCAGTATGGGCAACACTACAGAAAGATAATGAAAAGTACAAAAAACTTTGTTAAAAATAGAAATGGTTTAACATTTTATCTAATTTATTCCTCCCAGAGTGTTTTGCATTGATTTACATACATAGTTTTTTGCACTCATTTTGAGTGGATGTAGTGTGTCCTATAAATATAAAGACTCAAGTCACTTGGTTGGATCATCTGAGCTAATATTCCAGTTGCGGAAGTTATAGCTGCTCATGTTGTCAGCTGGTTGTGTCACTGTTGCCACTGTCACATCCAAGTGAGATGGTAGTCTTTATTTGTTATTATATAGTAGGTTATCTAATTTCACAGACGTTATCTAATTTCACAGACGTTGAGGGAAAAGGCAAGACAACATTCCCAGTTGCTCTCATTGCTGTAGTGATTGTCACCACAGATGTCTCTGCCCCAAGGTGCTGTCAAGAGCAGCCTATCCAAGGTATATGGTCACAGACAGAGGTCTGGGCTGCATGTTTTGGGAGTACACAAACAACTTCATTTTTATCTTCATTGAACCAAATATTTCAGAAAATCTGACAAATTGTTTGTCTCCTTTTCTTGTAACAGATTGGGCAAGGCAGTTTCCAAAGTGACTTTAGCCGAATGGTTGATTGATTTTATATCCTTTGTGTATAAACAGAGAGATTTGTCTTTGCCTAAGCTGCCAAGAGCACATTCACTGAGATCTATGGCGATCTCTTCAGCCTTTTGGTCAAGAGCTAAGATAGATGACATTTGTGGAGCTGCCACTTGGTCCAGTGCTCATACCTTAATTGCTCATTACAAATTGGAGTTGATTTTTAGGAACAGAGCTGTTTTATCTTTGCAGTACTCCACACTTTCCTTCCATGGGGACCACCCAAGGTTCGTTTAGCTGGGGACTTGGTCCTATCAGTTGAGGAATGAATGAAAATTAACATCAGATACAGAAGTTATATACTTACCATAACAATAGATCTGTGCTGTCCATTTTTATTCTTCCTCAGCTTCCAAGCATCCTAACCCCCTTCCCTT